>NC_089874.1:39347500-39542500 GCF_040182565.1 Anser cygnoides | reverse complement strand
GGAGGACGGGAGAGGGTGGTGTCATTTTATTCTCAAAGCATTACTTGTCCTTTCTATTTATGTTCAATTTCATCTATTTATGTTCAATTTCAAGCCATCCTTCCAGTGACCCACTTGGTTAAAGAGAACACTACTGTTCTGTGTTCTTCCAGATGGGTGACAACTGCAAAGCAGTTAGATGGCAAATTCCTGTTCATTCACCCTAAAACCAAGTCTGTGAAGGTTAACACACTCCCTTCAGCTAAACTTCCTGGTACTACTGCCCAGAGCTAGCTGTTAGCCTTGGTGTCAGGGCTCATCTCTGCCACCAGCACACAGAAAACGCAGTGAAAGCACACTCAAAACAGTGAAAGGTGCCCTCCATCCTGATCAGGATACCACCACTCTTAGATGCCAGGCCACTGAGCCATATAATTCTTTCTGGTGTTGGTCCCTCATGTGGAGTGGCTCAGGTATCAGCTGACTGATGAAACTTCCCACTATATCCTCTTCAGTAGGATTGGTCTTCTGAATGAGACAGGCTACAAAAATTAATGCTTTAGGGAATGAAAAAGGGGGTGAGGGGATGAAGAGAGGGTATGAAAAACAGTGATGGTAAGGGATGGCTAAACATATAAACATCATTTAAGTATGGACTAATGGCCAAATTCCCAGAGACCAATCCCACTGAGCTTTTCTCTCTCCTTTTGACTTTATTGAAAGCTGAAATGCACTTAGCATCTGACAAAACTAGGTCCCAAGCTTATTTTCCCCCATGATCTGGGATGTCACTAAATCAAATGAACACCGTTAATCTTTTATTCTATTGTTGATTTCTGGGATGTCTGCCACAGATATATCTGTGCCATCCTTTCTTCTTTAACATTAGAGAATGCATTTTTACTTAGTGGCAGGCAAGAAACAAGACAAAAAATAATGCATTTAAATTGTTTTCTAAAGTTTCAATGTCATTCTAAGTAACAGTTAATGGATAAAGTCTTATCTCCCCCCAAACAGCAAGCTCAGCAGAATTGCTGTAGACAACTGCTCGCAGATCAGGAGACTTGATATTATTTAATTAGCATGGGTTCTGTGTTACCTTGAAGCAGATAAATTTGCCCATTTAAAATGTTGAAAATCAACTTTGTCTCCAGTCATGAGAGTATGTCATTTCCAAGCCCTTCAGAAATGCTCACTAGTACCTGTCCATTCAACCATGTATCTCCTTGTCAGGCCATCTGGACCAAAAGAAACCCTGGAGCTGATCAGTCCTACCTTCATCCTAACTATTTAAAAAAAAAAAAAAAAGAACACTTTGGGATTTGAATGCAGAGTTTTGATTTCTTCTTCCTAATTTTTACAGAGAAGTGCTCTGGAGAGGCTGGTGCTGTTGGTGTTTTTCTGACAGTGAGCAGAAAGCTTCATTTCTGTTCCCTGCATTTCATCCAAGGGAGTCACTTGTCCTAATCATGGTACTATTATGTTATCCCTGTCAGCAAGTACTTATCTTTGAGATTACAGCTTTCTGAAGTTATTTTTTTTTTTCTGAAGATAAGTTATTTGCCTTTGAAAAGCACAGGGTAGCATCATGTGATGGTTATGAGAGGGAAGCTTTAGCTCTATGAGTCAGCAAATGCCCTGTCTTTCTACTACCTATAGAACCCTTTGAAAAGACAATCCAAAGGAAAATAAACTTCCAGAAATCAAAGTAGTCAACAGCAAAGGATTTTTGTTCAAAATGTTAGAAACTACTGATTGACTTATTACCTGCTCAGTTATTAGTAACACACACTGAATGGCAGGTGACCTGGATCCTCTAGTGCCAGGCAGAGTGAAGCCCTGCAGCCCTTCTGCCCAGAACCGAGGATGTGTGCCCCCCGACGGAGCCTGCTGTTTTTCTGCATCTCACATAGACCTTTCCCTCTACAGCCTGAATACCCTTTCACAAGCAGTAAAGCATCAGGTGCAATTACAACACTCCTTTTTTTTTTTTTTTTTTTTTCCACAGGCTGCACTGAGATAATGTAAAGGGAGATGAATGAGGCCTGAACCCAAGAGATATTTCAGTGTCCGCATGACATCAGAGCAGTATTCACTTATAACCCTGAACAAAGTATTCAGTCTCCTAAGGCATAACATGATGTACTGTCTTTGAAAGCCACTAGTTAGATACAAGCACTGGTGAATTATGAAGTATTCAACAAGACAAAAACTTATACTGTGGCATTGTGTGTTAGCAGTCCTGAGGCCGCTATATTTTAATGTACCCAAACTGACAACAATAGCTCAAGAAAAGCTTGAGTGCACACAGCCTGAGATAAAGAAACAAATTGCAAAGCTCAGCTTACTAACCACTAAGGTGGTGGGTGGCAGCCAGCCAGCAAACTCCATATGAAATCTTCAGAATAACTTGTCAGACTGGAATTAGTATTAACTCCATCCCAGGTGTGGGTTCACACAAAAGATCTCTTCACACAGTGGTTTCACTCCATCAACATTTATTTTCAAGGTTATCAATACCACAAGCAAACCAGCAGAGTTAACCTTTTATGTGGAGCTGACCCCAAAAGAACAAGCTACCTTTTTTACCTTGCCTCTCCTGTTCATTCCTGTTTTCCTTATTACATTTTCTTAGATGGTGATCTTGCAAGATGTCAAAAGCTAACTGAGGTTAGCTTGGGTCATTGGCTAGATTCAAGATCCAAGACACTACCATCAGGGTCTTTCCTTTGAGTTGCTGTTAAAGGTGGGTCTGCAACAAAGTCATTCAACTGCGGTCTGAACTTCCAATAGTTTGGGAGTGTTGTGACTGAGGGCTTTGGCGTAGACTCATTACCAGGTGAGAGCTGAATTGTTATAAGGGCATGAGGTTAAGTACAATGTGATACATAAAAGTCTCAGCTACTCAGATTCATTAAAACTCCCATGAGACTCTTGGAAGGACATTTTTTCCATTAATACACAGAATCCTGTCATATCCAATGCTACAGAAACCACTGAAGTTCTCTAATTACTTCCCAAAAGTGAGTGATGAATGTTATTATCCTATTCTCTTATTTATATATATTAGTACTTTTAAACTTCCTTCAAGAACATTCTTAGTGAGTATTTTAGACAAATATAAAATATTTTTATTTTCAAAAAGTCCAGGTTCTGATTAAAAAAAAAAAAAAATGGAGTGATTTGTTGTTTAAAGACACTGTTAAAATTATATTTGAATCTTACAGATTTTAAGATCCTGCTGGTTTTAATTCTACCAAAATAATAATGCAATGGAGTATAGAAATAATTTCTGGGTAGTTCAAGGGCTTGATGAAACAACTAATGAGATTGATCACAACTTATATTATCAGAAGAAGTTTAGCTATTTTCCACGTCAGATGAAGTAGAAATGTTTATATTCCATATTAAAAATAAAATGAGGTTGCAAATGCAAAAAGAATGCCTAGGGGCTAATTATTCAGAAGTACCTGACAAGTGATACACCTATAACTGATATACTTAGTGCTCTATTTTAAAGTCTGTAACTGAAACTTATTTACTTTTTAGAGACTATTTGCCTACAATTAAAACCAACATTTAAAATCAGTCATTGTGAAACTGATTCTCCATTAGAAAATAGAAAATATTTATTTAAAATATAGTTTCCACATTCTTATAGACTTCCTGAAACTGACTCAATCTGACAGCATATGAGAGAAAAACAAAGGCTGAAACAATGTGATAGATCCTTTGTGATTTCTGGGAAGAAAAAAAAAAAAAAAAAGATTCTGCTCTCCATGATTTTTCTGCCTTTTTAGTGCCAGGAGGTTCAACGAGTAAAAAAAAGTTTCATTTAAACACTAGAGAATGCCACTGTCTTGGAAGTTTGGATTTAGTAGTCTGGTTCAAATGAACAGGAAAGATATTTCACATTATTCTAAGCTGTGAAAGAGCTGCTTTCTTGTCTATGTCATCTCCCTGAAGAAAAAGAAATGGAATAACCTCAGCTATCTGTAAGTTATAGACTGTCCTGTCCTTTAACTGAGTACCCTACGTGTGCCAAAAATTAGTTCATGACATGAGATACATTCAAATAGCCTCCACTGTTAGGACTGTCAGTGTGAAATTAAAAGTGTACAACACCAGCTAGAGTACCAGAGTATTGGTGCATGCATTTATGAAAAGCTTGCCCCTTGCATGGACACTTTTCAGTTAATGTGTGGGCTTGTTCCACATGAGATAGACCTTGTGTATGTAGTGTGATGCACTGAGCACACACAGTATGAAAGCTTATACTGACATAAAGCAAGCTGCAGTCTAGTGAGGAGGTTTATTAAAAACACTGTGAGGATAAGGATTGCCTCACTTAACACATAATATGTGTTTAGGAAAACGGATTCAAAGCCTTTAAAAATATTGCTATTACAGTAGAAATGCAGAGAAATCTAACTGAAGGGCCTTTTTCAGAAATGCATTTTTTAATACGTAAAGGGTCTACCAGAGAAAATAGATATATTTTCCTTCCTGTCAGACTTTTGCATTTTGGGAAGTAAGATCCAAAGGCAGAAAATACCAGGGGAGGGGCCACCATAAGCTTTCCAGCCACGTCACCATTGTTCCTGTTCATCTGGCCTCCACAATAGGTATTACTGAATAGCATATGAAGCATGAAAAACTGACAGGTTTAAGAATCACAATAGTTAACCAGTGAGCAGCTGAAGACATCTTAAAATATAGCAGAAAGTTTAGCATCTTCCCAGTTTTGAAATTTTCATCAAAACTAAATCCAATATTGTAACCTGGACCAGCTGACTTACAGCTGAAGTCATGGTAGAGCTGAAGAAAATCCCTTGCATAGCTGGTGAAAGTGGATTAAAAAGACAGATGGGTCTGATGGCAGACTCCATCAAGCCTTGAATTTTCTTATTTAGAAGTTACCTAAAGAGGAGGCCACTACTCTTCTGAAGTAGATAGGATTTTTATTATTGACTTCAAAATAATGCAGGTACTCATTTTTGGCATGTGTTTGTGCTGTCACTGACCTAAAACTGGCATGTTTTATTTAAGTCTATTTAAGCTCCATAGTTTAACATCTGCCAAATCCTGTAGTATAAATGAAACATGGGAGTGGATGTTTTTAAATGATGAGAGAGAAGTACTGTATTTTTAGAAACAGTTATTTCTCTGTCTGCCAACTTATAAATACATTGTTAATTCACGGAAAGTGGGTTCCTTATCTTATTACCATAACATTGCTCTTTTAACTCTATTTAATATGCAGAGAGAAGAAGAAATTGGTTAATATTACTTCCTTGACACAATACTGCATCGGAGCAGGTGCAACCACAGAAGAGTTATGAATACCAAGTAGAACAGCAGTAAGTTAGTAGGGGCATGTCATTTAAGACTGTGCTTTTGAATTCTACTGCATTACTGAAAACAGGCAAGGAAAATACTTGCTACTAGTCTGGTTAATATTTATATCCTACTATACAAACCATTGGTGTGACGGGATTTCAGTATTCAAAATACTAGATGTTATGGGATCAGTGCTAGAAGGTAAACAAATTGACTCTAAGATCACATCGTTCACAAATAATATTGTGCATATTCACATGCACAAAGCTTGGAAAAGTAGAATTTTCCATATGTCTCTGTCCTAAATGAAATACTTATTACCATCTTCCCTTCACACATCTCTCAGCAACTGCCTATTTAGAGATGGGATCTGTGTGAGAGGAAGGAAGGCTGATGTACTATTTTCTGCTATGCTCTAATCAAGAATGCAAAAATCTTATGTAGCCACAAGAATTGATTTAGCAAAGTCAGTACCATATTCTAATGTACAAAAGGCCTTCTCTCTCCCGTAAAATCTTTACATTTCACAGGTTGCCAATGAAATCTTCAAAATCAGTTCTGACTAACAGAATACCTGCAGCAGAAAGCCTAAAACAGTATCTTTGAGTCATTATCTGTCTCTCTGGGACATTAACTAGCATAACCGTGGATGATAGATTAAACATCAGCATTGTTAACTACAGCGTTGACAGAAAAGGAGGTCTGGAAAAACTGCAGTGGTACATCCTGTGGAATTACTTCATTTCATGAAGAACAGTCCCACATTTCCCTAGCCCTCTTCAGGCTGGAGCTCTGAACTACACAGTTTTGCTGACCTGACCTCTCTTCTGTGTTGAGAGTTCCGCAGGAGCTGCTGGCTTTTCTGCTCATCTTGATGGATAGTTTAGGATGTTGCGTTTTCTCTTGTTCTATGCCTCAGGATTGTTCAAACCCAGGAAATATTTTAACTCCTTTTGTGTCAAGAATAATAGGAGGTAAGTAGGGGAGAACATAAAATTTAGAAATTACTCTATAGCACCCTGCAGTGCTTTCAGGAAAACAGTAATAACCGACAGAACACTGTGTGACCACCCACCCATCCTCCATAAAAATGTTTTGTTTTAGGTTTTTCACTGGGAAAATTTCCATGAATTGCATTTTCCTTTAGAGGAAAAAAAATAACGATCAAAATCTGATAGATAACATAGTGAAAACTGTGAATTATCTTGCCCACACTCACTGCCACAATCAGGGAGAAACTTCAAGTCATGCAGAGCTCAAGCCATAACCAAGAGCCCAAGGCCACCAGTATTTCTACCACATTTCTACCTCATTTCTACCACAAGCAATTCCAAAGGTTTTACTCTTCCTACTTCCCTGTACTTACTTTCCTCTACTCATTTCCAAAGTCAAAGCAAAGTAAATCCATCCATGCCATCTGTAAAGACTCAACACATTACCGTATAATCTGACACATTATTTCAGAGGCTGAATGTATGAGAAGATCATACTGTAGTCATGTTACAGGCTAATGTTTTCTTTAGAAATATTTGAAAGAAAAATGGAGAAAAAGGAATCATTCTTCAGCTAACTTCAAAAAGTATATCAAAAGCCAAAAGGGTAAAAACCTCCACCTTGAATAGTCATTGATAAAATCAAATATCAATAATAAAAAAAATACATCAGCACAATAAATTCTGAAAAATGGTTTATGAACTTTTTTAATGATTTATGAACTTTACCTCTCTAAACTCATGGCTTTCATTCAGTTCAAGTTGGTAGAAAATGAAAGTCGTTAGCAATGGTATACCCTTGGTAATGTATATGATCCTTGTCTGAAGAACCCAAAATTCAGTCAAGGTTCAGCACCTTCCCAGAAAAACAATGGATTTGCTGAAGTATCAGTGAAGGATATATTGCTTTCACTCAGTCCTATATGAAATGTGACCATTTTGCTTTGATTTTGAAGTTCTTTGGAAGTAGAAACAGTCAAATAAGAATAACAGTTTATTTGTTCTCTCTTCTCAGAGAGAAAAATAAATCTTTCTATTCTAAAGTTGATGTTATTCATATGGGCTCAACACAAAGAACCTATAGATTTGTATTTTCTAGAGACCAGATAATTTGAAATGGTAGCCAACTTTCTGTTGTCAACAGGTGACAAGGCTATTATACATATGTTATATGTACTCAGAACTAGCAGAAACTGACAATCTGAAAAAAAAAATCAAGGTCACTGTGAGAAAAGAGGTCCATAAAATTGCTCAGGCACTTAAAAAGTGACCATCCATCTTCAGTGGCTGAGCACGCTGATACTACTTTAAAGAAAAACTTATCTATATCCCCAGACTTCAGTAAATACATAGAATCCAATACTTGCTGTCAATGATGTGCCTTAACTACATATAAAAATGAAAAAATCTTTATACTCAATTGCTAATTCCCAGTCCAAACTGAATCTTTCATCCACATTTAAAACCTTTAGAAGGGAGGCCGATAACAAAAGCAGTGAGAGGCTTATAACTGCAATGATACTACTGGATACAGAATAATAACTGTGCAGATTAATCCCTAAATACCTTTAGGTAAACTAAATTTTTGGCCTAAGTACACAAAAATATCCTGAGTTGAAGCTAGTAACTAAAAATGGATCGATTTTTTTTGTAGTTCCTGCCTTTCTTCACCTTTGGCTACCTGAAACCTGTGCAGTGCAAACCTTAGAAATGCAGAGTCATTCGGGGGTTGGACCCGATGATCTCTTGAGGTCCCTTCCAACCCCTACAATTCTGTGATTCTGTGATTCGGTTTATCAGTTTCAGATAAATTTTGGAAACTTGCCTACCAATATGCATCACAAAGCTGGAGATTGATGTGTGGTCATTAGGCAGGGATGGTAAAAGACTTTATTGGAACCCACTGCATACTTCTGATTCATTTTACATTAGATCGGCCTCTTTCAGTGTACATTCTGTGGATCCAAATGACCTCTTTCCACTTCTACAGAGTCAGTGAAAGACAAACAAGAAAAGCAAAATTGTTGTCACCAGCACTGAATTTTCTGTGTAAGGGCTGACATTTGCTTCAGAAAATGTCTAGAGCTCTGCAGATGAAGAGAGATTCACAACAAATGTATTAGAATAAAATGAATATAGGCCTTTGAGTCTCACCCAGACCTTGACACCAGCATCTCATCTCCACAGACTTCTGCTGCTGAAATGCTGCCCTGCTGGTGACTCTTTTCAAACCTGTCGGTCAGTTGATATGAATTTGATTTCAACAATATCTTTGCAGAGAAGATGGAAAGTGTGTGTATTTTCCTTCATTGTGTATAAAGAATATGAAAGCATTCTTTACGTTTCCTGTTTTCTTAGATTGCTAGATCTACGCAGATGTGAGTTTCCAAATCTCTTCAGAAATTTTCCGAGATGTTTTCATCCAAAAATTTCTAATTTTGTTTGGAACACCTTGGTTTCAGCAATGTTTTGTTGAATCCACAGTGTCGTTCTGAGGTAACCATGCCTGGCGTCCTGCTGAACTCACGTATGGGCCAATGGCTTCTGCCACCCTGGTACAAGGACAATATTCCCATCAAGTCCATTCAGAATAAACACATGGATGGCTTCTGCATTTCCTCTGTGCCACTGATATCCTCCTCAACTTCACTACCACTCTCAGTTTTGAAAGTGACAAGACTCTTTTTCTCTGCAGATGCGGGAATTTTATAATCTGTGAAATGATATATACATAAATGTGTGTATGTATAATATCTGTATATTATTATTATATTGTATTTACATTTTATTTAATAAATATGATGTGTGTACATGGATATATCTCCAATTAAAGAAAAAAAAAGCTAATAGGACAGAGGAGGGAAAGTGTTTCTTTTTTTGATATCAACTCTGTAATATTACTACTTGAACCGCTGAACATTCTGTTCATTTCCCAGGGGCATAGCACCTTCCGTTTCTTCAAGCAGCTCTATTTCTGTCTAACTTCCCAAGTCAGAGGTTCAGTGTAGGTCATTCCTCTAGTTATCACCCTTCTATGACTTCCCATCACTTTCCACATCAGGTTTAAAATCCTTATCTCCTTGGCACAAGCGACAATCTGCTAACATCCAAATTCTCATTCCCACTTTCTCTGTGTATTTTACCTTCCTTCCACAAAAAGAGTTCTTCTCCCTTTTTTTGCCTGGTTCTTTTTTTTATGCAAATAACTTTATTATTTATTCTGAAGCATCCTCAAGGCATCTTTCATGGAACCTTCTAGCAACATACCTGTAGAGGCATTTTACCTGGCCTCATTTCAGGACACTACTATAAGTACTGGGCACAACTCACCATGGCTGGCTACAAGTACTGCATAGAAACACAAGCTACACACTCTCTGGAATGTGATAGAGTCTTAAATACACATGCTTGCACTTTTAGTAATCCAGGATTCCACTCCTGTGCCAGAAATAGGCACAGGAATGCCTATTATACAGTGACTCTTAACACCTGTCCTCAGGATCTATAGCAAAAATACTGGACCCTGTGGTCTATGTTCATTCCCTCTTGTTGCAGCACCATGTAGGTAATGGAGTCCTCTCTGGAAGAGCAATGCAGTGGGTAGCTACATGCCCTATCAACATGCTTATGCAAAGGAAAATGGGCACAACAGACACAATAGGTTATTTACAAGAATCTCACAAACCTTTCATGGTATCCTGGTTATCAGGGATAGATTGTGCAACAGCAGCTGTGCTGCACTGTCTCTCCAGTTTGGGGTGTAAACAGCTGGGGACATCGACAAAGAGGGACCTCTATGTGAGTCTGCATATATACGTGGCATGGCTGTGGGCCATGGCTGTCAAAGCTGCTGTGTTTTAAACATCACCCTTGGTTCTATTAGGAAGGTGCTGCCAATTAGTACGTGTGCTGTTCTATGACTTCTCTGGTTGATTATTTGCTACAAGAAATAGATCTGTAGACATCTTAACCATTTCTTACCATATGCGTAACTCAAATAGTCATACTGAAGTGTCATTCTTTCATTACAAAGTGCTACACTGAATGCACTTGCCATTCCAAGTATTTGACCCTTAAATATTTCCATCCTGGACCCAAGTAATGCTCCATAAAATCCTATATTCACTCTCCTGAAAAAGGCATTCCTTCACTGTTTTGCTCACACAGGTGTTTGACACATTAAGTGATTACGATGGGTTCTTCATTACTGACAATTTGTGGGGTTTAGCTGTTCATGGTTGAAGTCTGAGTCTTAGATGTTAGGGCCAGCAGATGGGCTGCAGATGGCATAGCTGCTGCCTTGAATTTAATAGTTACTGTAGAAGAAATTGCTGTGCTAGTTTGCAGCATGGTGGGAGTTTCAACTGTGATATCAGTCCTAAAACCTAACAAAAGTTGCTGTGATGTAGAAAGTTAAAGAAGCCTTGTTTTAGTAAATTTGTAGATTGTTTTAAAGTGAGACCTTCCCTCAATATTTTTCACTGTTGCTTAAATAAAGCAATGTATGATCCATTATATATCACATATAGAGCACAATCAAATAAAGTATGCTTATAATGACTAGTCCTCACACTTCAGGTACTGATGCTTTCTCTTCCCTTAAATCAACTGACAATGTGGGGAGACAGCCAGCCGAGACACCACAGGAAAGTCCTTAGAAGTGAGTAAAGAAAGGTAGGGAAAGATGGAAGGAACTGTCAACTTCAGTTTGGAAATTGCATTTCTCCAAAGTGAACATTATCCAAAAAAAAAACTCCCCCTATACATCAGAACAATGATGAATGAATTGGAAAAGGAAAGGGGGCTGGAAGGAGGAACTGCTTCAACTGTGCTGTGAAAGAGCTGTGTGAGGCATCCTGATCTACTTTATCTTGCAAGCAGTTGCAAGTCTTGGCTTTGCCACAGTTCACTTTGTGCTTTGTTAGGCTTTATCACATCTGGACTGCTTCCAAAGGAGAGAGGGGAGGCAAGTCCACAAGAGTTCCAGACACAATTCATAGTGCCAGTGAAATCAAGACCTCCCACAGGTCTGTTGAACTCCCTTCTGCACAAAGACAACCCTTCTTTGCCATCCCTCAGAGTATGTTTCATGTTGCATTTTTTATTTCCAGCTTGTCTCCAATCAGAAAAAGAGCAATTCATATCCACCTGTTAATTCTCTTTAATGTGGATTTCCATGTATTATAAAAACCTCCTGAAAACAATAAAAACTCCTAGGCATGCTGAAAACAATTAGACCACCCCTAGCAGATGTATGAGTGCTTGGTGAAGTGAATATGCTTCTGGGTGTAGACCTATGACCAGTTCATGTTACTAGCTGCATCCATTTGAGGTATTCATGTGGTAAACAGATGTGAATCCTCAGCAGTGGAATTGCTAGAACGGTGAAACATTGCCACATAAAAAGTGTTCCTCTCGCACAGGGGCTTTCTCTCCTGGTCTGGAGGGCAGTTGTGCCCTGCCATCTTAATTATGTGACAGAAGCTTCCTATCTCTGATCTCTCTCTGTACAATTCAGTCACCAGAAATAGAAGCTCATACAAAGCAATATTTGCATGACCTGTATTTCTTCTTCTACAGAATTCAAGCCATGTCATGTGCTTTAGTAACAAAGAAGGAAAAGGATGCAAAATTTGTTTTAAGAATCTCATGAACAGATGTTTCCCCTTCCACCATATTGAATATGACCACTACACAATTAAGAGAGAAAGCTGTCAGCCCTACACTTCATTTTCAAACGCTCTGAAATGAGGGTACTAGGCCTTTGGTAAAAGCACTGTTGTCTGCATTTAACTTGCCTAGGAAAATTCCCTTCAGAGACAGCATCTGGTATCTAACCAGGTCTTGCCTTTCATGCAGTTTTCCTGTTGGAGCAAAGAGCAGGGAGATTGAACTAGCTGCCTCTCGTGACGTAGGAGCCTATAGCTCCATCCAAACTAGAAGCCAGAACCCCTGCTCGCCTCTGACTTCCACAGGGTTCTGCAAACCGGGACATGCCAGACCCTCCATGCTAAAACACTTACCCATACGTCTCACAGGTTGGATAAACCTTTTATTCTCTCTCTGTTCCTTCTGAATCTGTGGCAGATGTGACTCTTGGTTTCAAAGCAGGTTATTTTAATAAAGAGAACAATGGTCTTTTCAAGGCCATATATTGAAAACTTGAGAAAAGCCACATCAAAGCCAATTAGGAACCAGATGTTATTGATATGGATTGCCAACAAAATCAACCAGAAGTGAGAGCGCTGTGTGGTTTCATAGAACCATGCACCTGAATACTAAATCTATAGCTTTAGGCTCTCTGTGGCCTGGCAAAGCAAAAGTGTGAGGGTGAGATCTCTAGCACTGTTACTATATTTTTTCCAAGGCATACATACCTCTTGTGTGTGCAACGGTTAAACCCGTATGTGTGTAACACAAACACACATTTATTTTCTCAAGTAAATTTTAAATCTATTCCGGAATACAAACACAAAAATGGGAAAAGAAAGCAAAGTGTTCATACCATGAAATGCAGCAATGTGATCCTCCAATATGGCCACTGTTTATAAAATCATTAGGCAGTGAGCTTGTAGGGGAGCACATTATACAAATGTATATACAGTCTTCAAGTTTAAACCGATCATTATATTTTAACTGGAGCTAAAGGAATCATAACTAGTAGATTTTGAGTTTTATAAAGAATAACAAGAATCTCCTGCTTTGGGATTCATACTTCATTTCTTTTCAGTCTTCTATAGCTATAATCAGAGGGTTTTTTTTTTTGCATAAACATATGCATACACAGCAGACCTTCAGCAAACTTTAAAATCTCTATGTGCTCAAAACGAAGTACCAAAGAGAATGAAATAAAACTTACTTTTATATGACACATTTCCTACTCAAGTTATCCTACAGCACTTTCAAATAATAAGTTGGAAGCTGTAAGTGGAGTCATGCAGCAGTTGTTAGTTCAAACACAGGCCTAGATGTCAGAACTTATTTTGGTAAAAAGAAGAAAGTGCTAGTCAAAACCAGAAGTTTCCTTCTCATTCTTTCCATAATGTCCATTAGCTCTTTAAATCTCACCTGGCAAAAGCAGAAGAGTTCATCTGGTAACTTATGTTGCCAGATGTTCACTGTTGGTTTAAAAACTCTTTAAAACCATGTGTACAGAGATGCTCACAGACACTTCTATGCACACAAATGTCTAAAAGGTAAATCAGAGCAAACCTTAACTTTTAATCAAGGACCAGACAATTCACTCTCCTTCTCAGTAACACAATGCTCACTTAGGGAAGAAGAATACAAGGAAATCCCTGCATATCCAGCTAGTGGAAATTCCGTTTTACATCCACAATCACCAAACTTTGTGCCAGTCTGCTAGGCTTCTCCTGCCTGCAGTGTTAGCCCACATTAAGAAATACTCATTCCTCAGGCACTTATGCCTGAAGGAACTATTTGCAATTCCCAGTAATTTCCACAGGAGTTACATCTGTGTATATAAAACCAGTTCTGGAGTCTGGCTGTTTTGCTAATAATTTCCTCTAGATGTGTAAAATGTAGCACTGTTGTTTGTAAGTCAGAACTCTTACATAAAATAATAGGACCAGCAACCACTAAATCTAGACATATTTCAGAAAGTGGCAAGTTTTCCCAGGAATCTGAAAGGCCAGACAAAAGCACAGACGGTCTTCTTCACCTGCCTCCACAAGACACAATTTTAACTACAACAGGGTTCTAATGGCTTGTCTGTTTTCTTTTCCATTCTTACAGAATTAATATCCTTCATTAGACCAACTAATACTCTGCTAAAAAAGAAAGATGGATTTAAAAATGCCTCCTGGGGCCAAAAGACCAGAACAACTGTCAAACCCTGTCCATACAGTGGACTCTAATAGAAATCCTGACATCAGATCAACAGCAGGCAGATGGTGGAAAGCAAAAACAGAGAAGGACATGCTTCAGAAAAAAAAAAAAAAAAAGAAAAAAAAAGAATGATGGAAATGAGAATCTTTTTCAACCAGTGTGAATTCACTGACTTTGAAGCAAATGCTCCAAGGTAACATCAAGGTAAGTGGGAGGCTACACTTGAGGTCTGATTCTTTTGTCAGTTGAGTATTATTCTCTTGTAAGTAGCTATAAAACAGACGCTGGTGACAAATAATTTTAAAAAATTGGGGGGTTGGCAGTATTTCAGTGTTCAAGAAACAGGGGCAATGGCCTGGACAAGTTAAAAGTAGCTGAGGTAACTGTTCTTCATCACTGAAACATCAGTCTGCTGCATGGAACTGGGGAATAAACAGGGGAGACATGCTGATGACATGAGGAAAATCCAAAGACTGGAGAAGTAGGCTAAGTCTTTCTTCTTATCGCAATGGTAAAAACTGCTGCAATTTCTGTGGTGCTGTGGAAGGTAAAAAGGATTTTTCAGTAAGGCCACCAACACCAGGAGAGGAGCATTTCACAGCATTTGACCCCATCACATGCTAGGAAGATGTTACTCATTTGCTTAAAAGTCGTGTCCTGATGCAATTCAGACAAGAAATATGAGCAATCAAGTAAGCAGTCAAACAAGGGCATGCAGGCAGAAGAACCAAGCATGAAGGAGCTGGAACAATGGGGGATTACTGTCTGCCTCCCTCTTCACCCCCCTCCACCTGAATTCCTTCTGCTGTGGGGCTGTAGGCAGCACTGTTTTGACTCATGTGACCCTCTGCAAAGCAGCACCTTCAAGAATTCAGACAGATCGATGAAAACCATGACCTTTTCTTCCAGTCTTTATTTTTAGCCATCCTTGTGCCCTTCACCCAATCACTGCATGAATAACAACAGCTGAAGAGTCACGCTAAATGGCAGGCTGCTATCTATCTGAAATGTGGCAGAATTGCTCTTCACCTTGCCAAAAAGAAAAAAATATATTTGAATAATTCATTGAAAGGTTTGACCAACTGACCAGTGTCCCTGCTCTCTCTTGTCCCCTGCCTGCGTTTGAGGAAGGAAAGTGAGTTCTCTGTGCACTTTCTTCTCACATCCTGCCAGCAGAAAGCCCTGCTTGCAAGCTGAATTGACTTGACTGTAGTAATATCGTTCTGCTGAGACAAGAGCAATGATCAGCACAACAGCACTGTTAAAAATGTTATAGGCTTCATAAAAACAATCACATCAGCTATAAAACGGTAGGTGATCATGACTGCTGCACCGCTCCCATCATAACTTAGCTTGACTTGTCTGGATGGAGAAACAAATTATAGACAATTCCCTTTTCTTTCCCCCATTACCGTGCAAAGTGCTACAATGTCCCTATTCCCTTCTAGACCTCTGATGCTATAAAGATAGAACAACGATTTTAAAAGACAGGAGATGAGATTTGGGGTTGGAAAATGGCTGCACGGTGTTACAAGGTCTGTTAAAAAGTAGAACTAAGTAATAGCCAGCATATTTTTAATGTTCATGAGAACCAGCAATAGTATTGTGGATAGCTCATCAGTAAGGAATGGATTGAGCAACTCCATTTAAGACTAAACATCTGCATTTTTTCTAGGTAAGGCTCCCTCTGTTTAAAACCACCAGTAGTTCACAATCAGGTCCTGTACAAATGTTGTCTGAAAGGCTTACACTGGTATATAACTACCATTGCAATCCTCTCTCATACTCTACACCTGTATACACTGCATAAGGCATTAGATCTTAGTAATTAGAATATCAGTCATTCAAGCAAGACTCTGCTTGACTTAGGTCAGAAAAAAAAAATGAGTGATGTTGTCACTCAGAGAGCTGAGGGAGCTTTCAGTTCAGAGTGATGCAGGACTCTCCAGCAAGGTCTGTTCAGGTAAGAGAATTTGTCTGCTACAGTGACAGCTCTGCAAATAACTGATATTCCAGAGGGCTATCCAAAAGAAAAAGAGACAAAGAAGCAGTTTAGTCTTTCTCAAATCAGACTTCCTTTGCTGTCTTTTTGTTTTCCTTGCTGAAAGTAAAAGCCCAGAAAAAAAAATGCTGTATATTAAATGGAACAGCCCAAGAGGTCCCATACTAAATGTGCTGATTGAGCTGAACTGCATAAAAGGCAAATAAAGTGCACAGCAGTGTTTACAAAGTACAAGCAAGAAAACAGCTTTCCCTTCCACCCATAGTGAAGAACTTTGCTAGGTTTTTCTCCTGCCTGAAGAGACTTGAGTGGATGTTGCTGCTGCTGAGAGCGTGGGCTAGCCATCAGGCTACAGCACAGGGCGGGGAAAGGGAAGCAAGGAAGGGAAATGGGTATTGATCCTCCCTTATTCTACTTCTTTTAAATAATTTAATAAGCACTGGAGTAGTAACAGCTACTCAGTGTCCCCAGCCTCACATATCCCTTGCTTGGCCTCCCTTTTAATTAAAGTACCTTTAGCACGATTCCCCCACCCCCCCCAAATTATCCAGAACATTAATGCATTTTTTTCTATTTCTTACACTTGCTCTTCTGACTTTTGAGTTACCTCAAATCCCAAATATTAAAGATTTATTGATCTAACAACTGCATGAGATGCACACCAAATTTACAAGAAGACAGTTAAAGATGTGACACAGGAAAGATAACACAGGAAAAGATAACACACAGGATAGCACAGGAAAGATAACATTATCCAGAAATTTAAAATTTGCATGTAAATATTATCTGTGGCAGGGGGAGAAACACAATCTAAGTACAAGATACCATTCAGATTAGTTATGTGTCTTATAGAAAGAGTAGGGTTTTTTCCTCCTTAAATTCTCAGTGTCGGGCACTATTATTATAGTAAGAAATAAACATAAAGGCTTCAGATGGAGGGAGACAACAAATAATAGAGTTTAGAAGTTTCTAAAATAGATATTCCTCATACTGTAATTCAGGTAAGTTGGTTCACATTTCTTGAATATCAGGACTTTGAAACCAAAGCCTTTTCTTGTTGATAAGTAGTGAGTCATGACTTTTGAATGAGAGCAAGCTGCAGTGTCTAGGCCTGATGGCTCCTAAGACAGTAAATTTTAGACCTGTCACTGATCTGAAGGAGGGTATTTTCAGTCCTAGGCCTTTGGGAGGGGAAAACTGGACATGCTGACATCACTGTGAACGATGCTATAGAAGAAACCAGGCAAAACTGAAATTCCACATTTGGGAGAAAGTGAGAAACATTTTTTGTGGTCTGGTATTTTAACAGTGATTTATTGCAATGATGCCTATTTGAAAGAGACACATCTTTGATGGAAACGTATTAGTAAAGAGATTTGCATCTTTATAGGATAGATTTATATCTTTATATCTTTAAAGGATCATAATGACATAGGTTTCTCAGACATGTAACTGGCTATTATGCCATATGCTGGTATAACAATGATTTTTAGAAAACATTACCTTTGTGCTCAGAAACATAAAAATCCAAAATATTTTGGAAAATAGCTAAAAGAGTTTAGGACACAGTGCTCAACAGCGCTGATCATTCACTACTCTATACAGCTTACAGTTGAAAGCCTTGGGGTTTGGTGTAAAATGTTACAATGTGATTTGAAACATTACTCCATTTGCAGAACTGAGGTGGATGAGCCCTCACAAGAGGAGTTGTTTTAACATGATTTGCTGTATTCTTTCACAGAATGAATCCTTTGTAATAGTGTTTTCACAGTTTGCTGCCCCTGAATTGATCCTCCCTAAGCTCACCCTGATTGTTTGAATATAAAAACCTGTAACACTGTGCCATAGCCTTTTTGTCAGTGGTCCACAATACATGGACAGGGCAGAGAGGGTGTCTAGGGGGAATCAGTTCAGAGTCTTCTCTCAGCAAGCTCAGCAGACCTCAAACCTCTGGAGCACAGCCCACGACAATATGAATGTGAACTGGAGGATTGTTTTTCAAAGACAAATATCCACCCCCCTTTTCAATGTTTTGAAAAGTTAAAGTTTTATTCTTTATCAGCGTAAGATTATATTGCAAAAAGTTGTTTTCATTGCAAAATGTAGAAGCACAGTTTTCCAGTGAACTCTCCTCCTTTTAATGCCTCTTAATTGGGATGAGGGAAGATTTGAACCTTCTTTGCCTCTTATCTTTTTTTTTTTTTTTTTTTAAATACGCCTTTATGAAATATTCTAACTAAACAAAAACGGGTTCAGGCCTAGGACACCCATAACGACTGTGGAAGCTTTTCTTTCTAAGCCCCCCTTAGCAGGAACACAACAGCAGATGATGTGAGTTAGTCCCAAATGCAAATTCCAGTCCTGTCATAGCAAAATCCATCTGGCTTCTTGAATTTTAAACTTACACCACTGGAAAGGCCAAGGATGGGGGTGCTGTACTACCCGTACAGCCTGAGCACGTAGCTCCACCACCCCACAAGATGACGTGACAGGCACACCCCTAGCCCTCTGCTGTAAGTCTGCTCAGGCTGTGTCTGGAAATGGGCAATGTACAATGGGGGCTGGCACTGCCAGAGCTCGCTCAAGACCTCTTCAAATTGTGGACATCAACTTAGAGCCAGGCAACAGATCTTCCTCATCCTACTGTTACAGGGAAAGACAACGAAAGACAACTGAAGTCTCTGGAATTAACAAAGCAAGCACTTTAATTTTTTTTTTTTCCTTCACATAAAATCTGTGCAGTTTTAATTTGGAAATTCAACTCTGATTAAGAATTTTCTTCTCTCCTCTTCCCCCCATCTGGCTGTTCATTGCTGACTCTCCTTCCAGCTGAGAACAGTAACTGGCACATCACCACCCACAGAGACTCTCTAATGATCCAGGGGAAATCTAATCACACCGTACCATCGCATAAATAACAGCAGTTGGTCTGTGACTTACTGAGTCCTAGAGAGGGCCAAAATCTGAGCTCCCAATATTCAGCGTTAGTTGTTTGGGGTTTTCATTTGTTTGTTTCTTTTTCAGTAATAGAACTATTTTCATTCCTTCATTTCACCTACTGAGTCAGTCTGAGACATCATAATGGCCCATAAAACTACCATCTGGGACATAAAATCTCAGGTTTCTGCACATGAACAAATTCTGCCACCTTTTGTGGCAGAACTTCCCCTGCTATGCTGTGCTCTGTTTAGCCCAGGGTGTTACAGAGGAAGACTGTGTCTATAGACAAGCTACTCTCTCATGGTAGCACAGCAGCATGGAAGTTAAAGCCTATGCTGTTTATTCTCTGCCAATATTTTAATTTAATGTAAATTAATTGATTTCTCAGAAAAATTCCTATTCAATGCACACATGAGAACAAGCAAACACACACACAAAAATCCTACTTATATATGCTCTGCTTACGTATCCGTGTCTGAAATGCTGTGCTGTTGTGATATACAAAAAATATAAAAGGAAATCAGGCACTCAAATAGCACCAGCAAAGTACAAGGGTGATTTTTCCTTTTCCCGGGAGGCTATTGTTGACATCAAGCTGTGCTGAATCAGGAGAATAATGGTACCCAGAAACCAATAGATCCTGCACTTCAAAAGTGCCCATCCTTCTGAGAAGCCACGACATCCCTTAGCTATGTGGAGAATTGAGGATTCAGTTCTGCTCAGGATGAGGTAATGAAAGCATTAACCCTAAGCAAAAAGAAAACTTACAGTATGGAACGATAGAAAAGAAAAATTTTCCTGTAGATATCTTTTTGTGGCATCAGAAACTAAATGAGGTTTATGATAGCTACATGAAAATAAAACAAAACACCTTCACAGAGCTTGTGTCATTCAACTCCTCCTTTTCCTCCTTGCTTTCATTTTAGACAAATGAAAGCTTTGGTTTAAAACCTTAGGGGATACATTTAACCAATTCTGCCTTACTGCCTCAACTTACAGCTGTTACTCCATCTGAAAACTAAAATCCTTCCTAAGACTGGTTATCAAATTGGTTATCAGATATGTAATTAACATCTAAAGTATTCATAGATTTTTTGTTTATCAAAACATCACAAATATGTGTTCAATAATTGTGTTAAAATATTTTAAGATGTATCAAAACAAACATTTAACTAATTTCAGTCCCTGTCTGGAGGACACTGGAAGCAGCAAATCGTCTTGTGTGAGATTATAAATTGGTATGAGACTACCAATGCCAACACCAAGTGTGAGACCAACAAATACAAACTATTAAAAAAAGCATTCTAATACTATGACTTTAAAGCAGCAACAACAAAAAAATGGTTACTAATTGCCATTTCAAACTGAACATGATCTAATTAATATCTCCCTCTCCCTTGCTTTCTTTTTTTCCTTGAAAAGGAAGAAGAAAATTGTAATATAGCTCCTGGTGCAGCATTTCATGGATACTGCTGAATTTTAAGAACTGAAATGGGTCAGTATTGCCCTTAAGAGGAAGCTAATGCAAGTAAAGCATGATTATAACCAAGAGGGTCAAAGGCCACAGAGGCAAATTTTTGTAGAAATAGATAATGTATTTGATGAGGAACAGCTGATATGCTTGGGAGAAAAAAAAATCAGGCTCAGAGTCCCATAAGCAAGCACTAGTATAGTGTAACAAAGAAAGAAGCAAGTGCAAGTTATGTTGATTAAGCTGGCAGTGAAGATGGGAAGATTGCCCTGTAAAAGGATGAAAAAGATCACAGGAGAAAAACAGGAAGCTGCAGATCAGCTCGAATCTGGTTGTGGCACAGGAGCCTCTGAATATGCTCTATTTGCACAGCTTTCATGCCCGTTTCACATTGAGGGGTCTGGTGCAGGCAGGTGCAGCATCAGGTGCAGCTCACCAATGGGCTTTAAAAGGGCAAGCATAGTCAGGAGACAGTGGGATTCATTCTGCTGAGATGCTGTGATATTTTGAGGTTTGCTTTCATCTGTCTGCTCTTAGCCATTGAGGCCACTGGGCTGAGCTGAAGGTAACTGCTTCCAAAACTTGGCAAAGAGTGATGTTGTTTTGGTCCCTGGTCCTTACACAGGTGAGGCAGATGAGGTTGCCAAAACACATCCCCCAGAGGGGATTCTTGCATGAACTTGTGGATTTACTGCTTTCAGGAAGAAATAGAGCTGCACAGATTTCCACATAGGCTTAAAAATGAATCAAAGCTATGATTTCTGCTTTAAAAATTCAAGTCAGGCTTTTATGTATTTTGGAAAACATGGGATACAAGAAAGTGAACTGCAAAGTATAATTCTAAGCCTAAACTTTAAAAAAAAAAAAAAAAAGGTAATTTTATTGCTTACCCAGAACAGCCAACACATATACCAGATGACAGAGATGAGGATTCAACATTCACAGCAAGATCACATTTTCACAATCCTGGATGTAATGTTGACCTTAAAATGCACTCTCCCTCTCTGAGCCACTTCTGAGTTAATAGTTTATGCTAAGTCTGGATGTGTTGCTTTAGTGTTTTGTTTTAGTTTTTAATACAGGGGCAGCCTGAATGACCAGCAACTTCATTAACTCTGGGCATACAGACACAAATGTTCTAAGTGGCTTCCTCTGGAGACAAGTGTTTGGGAATCTCAAAGTTATCTGCTATCCCAACTCCTGATCCATCAGGATTTGGGGAAAGTAAGACTGTAAGGTAACACTGGAGCTGAAAACTCTCTCTCCCTCTTTCTTATTCAGCCTGCTGGCTGTTTCATTGCTACCTAGTGTGAACAGGTCCCCTTACACAGGGCTTTTAAACTTTAGATGAGATATCGGTAATACAAACACTATGTGAACATAGGATTTCTGGTAGTTCATTCGAGTTCTGCAGGGGCTGCAATCTGTTCATTATTGATGCTGATGACAGATTTGGTACTGAGATGTTTTGCCCAGACATATCTATGAAAAGACATGTTCCTTCCTTACTTTCCTCCCACCATACAAGATAGCAGGATGTTGTAGCATGTTGTGAAGCTGTGCACTATCTGTCATCGGAGGTCTTTAAGAACAGGCTGAAGAAACATTTGTTCAGAATGATAAGGAGACAGACAGATTTGGCCTTGCAGAAAGGTGATGGATTTGACTTTGCTGCCCCTGGGCTATATTGAAGTTCCTGTGAAGTCAGTGTCAAATACACTATAATGGTCTGTCTTCTTTAACAGTTAAAATATTAATTAGCACAAAATCTAATTGACAAGCTGGAGCTGAATGGGGGAATTAGCTAATAACGTATGATTAAACAACAGTAAGCAAGGTCACTGCTTGACTAAATATTCAGTAATCAGTGATTAGATTTTGTTGGTCGATCTCTTTAAAAGACCTGATTGGAGATGACCTCTTTCTTTTAGATTAAACATCTGCTCAGGCTGAGTTACTATTGATCAAGAAGCTGACCTTACTACCAACACTGGTGTTCCTACATTACTAATCTCTTTGCATACTCTGTGCACGTAGTTGCTGGAAAACTTCAAAGAGATTCGATCAAGTCGATGATTGCTTAGTTAATTAACAGGGTGCCATTTTTTGGTGGGCTTAAGATACGGAGTAGGAAAAGGTGCTTTGCAAATAGTCAAAGCACAAGAATGACATTAGAGAGGCTTTTAGCTAGCTCAGAGCTCCAGCTACCTTCTCCATATAGTTCATATGACCATGTGATAATGAGCAAAAATTTGTCTTTACGGCTTAAGTTCATACGTCCTTACGTCTACTCATTTCCCAGCAGTTACACTCCTCTTAGGCTGCACAATACCCTAAAAGTAGTTAATAGAAGTCTTCAAGCACATCCTCCAAAATTTTGCTGGAACTCTTCCTCTAGAAGGTAAAACACTAATTCTTTTTTTTGGTGAAAGCTATGCACCAGGCACACAGTCCCAAGGTTTTATCACCTTCAGAAGAGTGCTGTCTTGTCTACATGTTAAATGACACATTCTCAGAAACTATTTTCGTGGTCTGTCTTTGTGCAGACAGACTTTGCAAACTCCCTTTCTAAGAACCAATAGGGTTAAGTTAGTCAGAGTATAAGGTATACTTGAATTTAGAAAAAAAAATAACTCACAGGGCTATATAAAATCTCAGTTCCACAGATCATGGAGCTGCAGTGAGAATCAAGTTAAAACACCTCAGAAGCCTGTTTAGTATAAGGAATTTCACCAATCATGTACAAACTCTGCCACTGAATTTGCTCTCATTTATTGGGGTACTTAAGGAATAATTCCACCAGTTGCAACAACTCAGCTTAATAAAATTAAATATAAATTATGCATAATGGAACATAGTTAACTTTATCTGTCTGAAAGTTTTACACTGAATTCATCCACGGTCTACGAGCATCTGCTATGGAAATATACTCTTTGGCCTTTTCTAGATTTACACCAGAGAACTTAGAGCACTTGCAGCAAATGTTTGGTGTAAAACATGGACACAGACAGACAAAAACACTTCAAGTGTCAAACTAGCTAGGTCATTCTCTGCGTTGAGTTACCAGAACATTTAACCTTGAGCAGTACTCTCTGAAGCTTTTTTATTATTATTATTATTATTTATTTGTATTTTTTATTTAAGATACGACATGGCTGAAATGTTTCAGCTAGTCTTTTCATAGTCTTTTCATTCTACCTGAAAGCATAAAGTGAACATTCAAAAGCTGCCATTTCAATTTCCTTTACAGAGTCGCACCTCTCCCCAGCCCCCCTTTTTTTTCCATGGTTTTCTTCAAATGGAGTTCCAAATTTCTAGCCGGTACAATCATACAAATTATTGTGTTATCGTAGTAGTAATTATATATCCAAGCAAGATTTAGAGGTCAGTACTAAAAATAAATAAATAAATCTTCTTATTTAAATGGTCTACAGAGAGCATTCTTCTTAATGGTTATTATACGATTATTCTTCTTAAGCAACCTGAAATACAAGGGGGAAAAAAATAGGAAAGCTACAATCTTGAGAAGCAGAGTACTGCAGCTCAAATCCGGTTTCATGCTCAGGCTCTGGATCAGCCAGCTGTCTGCTCTTCTTTTGTGTATCTCTAGATTCAGTCTTTTTAAAAAATTACTGTGGAGCTTACCAGAATCAAGCAGTCATAAAAACTGTACTTCTCTTTGACAGCAAAGTGATGATAACAACAAGTTTGAAATTAATTTTTCAGAACTGAAATGATCGATACTCATGGCATGTTTAAGATAAAAATCAGATGGATATTTGTTGATATCAGTATACAGCTTTCCAAGTGAGTAATGTGGTGATCAAAATGAAGAAAGAAAAGACAAATTAGGGCTCTTTTCAAAATAGTTCTTCTCAGATTACTGAAGTTACTGGCTTTGGTGACAGATAAGTCTCACAACATCATATAGGGACAATGGCAAAGTTTACCAGGTCATGGCAACCTCTGCTTTAACAATGTATGGTTATAATGAACTACTTGCAAAAGGTCAAAAGTAATAATAGTTTGTCTTTACAGTGCCAGTTTCTCTGCGATTTGCATTTCAACAAAAAGACACTCCCATATTTCTCTAGGTATAGGTTTATTAAGAGACCAGTGGGGATTGTGGTCCACCCATTGCCAAGTGTAGTGCACATTCCCACTGGAGATGTGTGAAGATATCTGCAGAGCATGTTCTCTGTGCTTTTGCACAGATATCCTGGCTGTACCTGCATAGCCTCTAGTCAGAAGCTAGCGTTGCCTCCTTGAGACTCAGCTAGATGGCATATGATGAACATGGCAGGGCACAGCATGTTTTCTCCAGGCAATGCCAGATGTGGTGAAGATGTCATTAACTCTTGCTTCTGGATCATTTGGTTGCACTAATTTCTAAACCAGAGCGTGTGCCTCCTTACAAATGAGTGTGGAAGCTCTGAAAGGAAATTTCATTTTTCCTAGCCAAAGCAGCACGGTTTGCAACTGCATACTTTACATGCTGTATGCTCCTTAGAAGGAAATAATCAAGAAAAATTATACAGATATTTTAATATAGTCCAGGGAATGTATTCATCTAAATTCTATCACCACACAATGGGATGTGTGTGTACATCTCTAGAAATATTTACTCTTGTTAAACAAAGAAAGCAGAGTTCGCAAGCACAATAAACAAACCCGTTAATTCAACAGACTGCTCTGAGAATCAAGATCCTAATTCTTCAGCACCCTTCATCTAGCACTCACCTAGTCACCTTATATGCACCTGTTATACCAGGTACACTTATATGTTAGCCCTAATTTCAAGTGACCGAATCAATTGTTCCATACTAGACACCTCCTGTGCCTTAAATAAAAATTTCGGATACCTCTTTTGCTTACTCGTACATTTGCTCTCATAAAATAAGGAAGGTTTTTTGTTTTTGTTTTTGTTTTTTTAATTGAAGCACATTTCCAAATAAGGCTCGATTTGAAATTTCTCAATCAGTTTCAAATTCATAATCTTGCAAACAGCAATTGCTCTCAGATGTCTATAAAGGACTTAAATGTGCTGTTTGGACCCTCACTTTACAGAAGAACCACTGTAAAAAGAAGGAAAACCCAGTTCCTCTTAATTTTGTTTGTTGTGTATGGAAAAAAAACACTGTGGGTCAACCCTTAAAATTAGAGAAACATTAAGTTTTTGCTTTTTTTTTTATGAGTCCTTTTTAAATTGTTAGGAAGAGAAGAAAAACAATTTTGGTGGTAACAGGAAGTGTTTAATTTAATTCCATTGTTTATATTGCTTTATTAATAATATTAAAAAAAAAACTAATGGAGGCATTGTTTCAAAACTAAAATTCACAGTGAAAATGTTTGAATGAAATACTCACATCCTTCTTTTTTCTGGAACTCAAATTAGTAACGCCTTCCCTGAAATTTTTGATAAATGCAGACTTGCTTTTTGGTGAAAAAAAAAAATGTTTTGGCTCAAAAAATGCCACCTGCACTTGGAATTCTCTCTCTACTATATCTGCCCTCACTCCAAAGCACACAACAGAAGTATAAAAGCCTAGGCGCGGTGTATAAAGTGGTTTTATCATCTTTTTTTATTTTTAAATAAAATTAGACAAAGAGAGACCGAGGGGAAGAAGTTACAGAGAATTCCCATCGCAGAGCTCCATTTGGTAAATGTGTTAGCACAGAAAATTGGCTGCTGCCTCCTCCTGCTGAAGATGCAGGCTGTGGTGAGCCAGCACATGAACCCTACAGCTCACAAGCAAGATGGGGCACCTCACCTCAATCTCTCTCACTGTTTTCTTTTCCATTTAGCACCACAGGAAACAATGGAGGCCATGAGATGATTTTTATTCTTAGCCTAAATAGAGACGGCAGATACGCAAAGGTAAGTGCACCTTGGAATAAGGTTGCCTGAAATCTGCCTCTCTCCTACCCACAAGTCAATCTGTGGAGACAAAAGTACCTGTCAAACAACAGGAGAGTCTTTTGAAAATCTGATGTTTAAATAGGAAGTAAAATCAAAACCTTCTCTTACCACCCCCACCCCCACCCCCCCCAAAAAAAAAAAAAAAAAGGAGGTAAAACTGTTAAGCAAATATTCGTTGAACATTTATTACCTAAGACACAGCTCTGGCTGGTAATTGCTGCTAGATAGAATTTTTAAACAATAAAAAGATGCTTAAAAAGAATAATACTGGCCTGGAGAGAAGTATCGACTTGATTATTTTATTCCTTTAGGAGTAACCTGGGTTTAATCTACCAATGCTCTGGTATAGACATTTTTAATGCATTTATTTTTAGGTATATTAACACAGAAAATATCATTTTTAAAATGATACCTCTGTGGGAAATATAATATATATAATAGGGAAAAAAAAAGACTGTATAACAATCTCTTAAATAATTTTCAACACTGTGAGATAGATATCTTCCTCTAAATTCAGTGTCATATGAAGACTACAAAGGACACTAACAGTGCCTTATCTCCAAATCTAGAAGCAAAGTTCTACCCAAAGTAAGGGGTTAAACGTGCGAAGTATGAAGAGACTGGTGCTCATCTGAAAAAGTCACTGAATAAATATGAGGCAAGCTGTAGCTTTCTGCTGACCTCCTAAGTGGTGGGGACTGGGAAAGGAAACAACAGGAAGGAATTTAAACAAAATTAACTCCTATAAAATAGCAAATTTATTCAGAAGATGTGGAGGAATGTTAATGCTTTCAAATGCATCCACCTTTCATGCTACCCTTGAACAACTAAGCAAAGGTCATGCACCATACAGGCAAGCATCTGGAGTCTGCTTCCGTGTAGAGCCTCTGTCTGCTCATCCCATACTAGCTGGAATCCATTCGTATGAGCTTCTTCCTTGCAGTAGTAACTGCTAATACCAAAAGCACCGCGTGACCTAAAAGGCATGTTATCCCCATCTCCAGTATTCCCTTGGGAATCAGAAAGAGTCCTGCAGAGGAGTCCAAATCTAAAGGCAACCCTAGAAAAAAAAGGGAGGGAAGCAATTCAAACAGTAATTAGGAAAGCTCTGTAGATCGGAGCACTGGGAAACTCATCTGCCTTCCTGTGCTAACCAAGAGGGATAATATCACAGATGCTCAGATGTCCTGAGCTCTGGGGAACTGGCCCAATTTCAGGGAATTGTTCTAATTGCAGCTTTGGGATCCTTCCTGACAGTCACTGGTTGCAGCTCACATTTCTAAGCGTGGACACCCTCAGGCATTGTGTAAAGGATGTCTTCAGTCCTACGTGGATTGAATGGCAGCTCAAGGCCATAAGCACTTAACATGGCAGGATCACGGGAAGGTATTAGCTTGTTGAGCAACTGCACAATACTTTACCAGCCTTTGTAGCAAAGGCAGCTGTTCAGGCAAAAGTATCCCACAGACAACGTGAATCGCACTGCCAGCTGAAGCACACTGTGTGGTCAGGCATACATGTGTCTACATGCAGAGAATATGAGGGGGTAGGGAAAAAGCGAATTTATAGCCACCTTCTCTGAATGTCTTACCAAGGTCTCTGTACCAACCACTCATGAAGGAAGTGGTAGTGAAATTGCTTTTCACAGGCAGCTCAAGAATTTCACAGAGACGCCTGTAAGTGCTATAGTTAACTCACAGCCTTTCTGATACTAATTCCACATGTGGGATGAGGAAGATGACCCTTACCTTCACCTCCCTTTTTATGTTTCACAAGCTCTTTTAAAATATGCTGTTAATGAAACATGCATTCGTTATGGGGAGAGAAGCAGGGAAACCACAGCTGAATGTCAGATTGATTTATTTTCTTTCAGGGTTAGAAATTCATCATGGCCCATCACAAAAGGTGTTTTCCAGTCACGCTAACCTTTGGTTTCTGCTATCATCCAAGACCTTGTCAGCATCTTATGGGATGCTCTTAGCTAGATGTCTGATTGCTTTTTCATTTTTCCCTCAGCTTTTCTTTCAGTTCTGCCGAAAGTGGTGCCTCTGTTGGCTTATGATTGAAGGAAAGCTTTTAGCTCTTTTCTTTATAAATTCCACTCTCAATTTCTATTTAAATAAGCTGAACTACAGCAATAAAGTTGTCAAGTGCTGCTTAAGAAGCGGTACTTTTTGAGCAAGGACTATGGCTAGAAGTGACCTACGTAAGACTAAGATGCGGACCTATATCAACTAGGTCCCTCTGACAGGCGGCATTAGAAGTAGGTGCGTTTCTAGCAGCAACTGCGCAAGCAGTGCGGAGGACGAGCCTGGGACAATACCAAGACGCCAGAAGAGGCTGCAACCCTGACTTAGGCTGGAAGTGGAAAACACCCAGGCCCCTTCTGCACTGCTGAGGGCCTTGCAGGAGGCAGAGGCCCGGCGCAAGGCCGCTGCGAGCGGGCCAGGCAGCGCCGCCCAGCGAGGCCGAGGCCGGGCCGGGGCCCCGTCGCCGCCGGCTGCCGCCCCTGCGGGCACCGGCCCGGGGCTCCCGGCGCTGGCCGAACCGTTTCTGGGGGGTGACAGCCACCTGCTGGCCGCCAGCCCGCCCTGCTCCCCGGTTAGCACACGGTTAATAAAAAAAAAAAAAAGAAAGAAATACCCCCCCCCCAAGGTATCTGGTGACCCCACAAATGCGGCGGTTGCGTCAGAGAAGAGCCAGTCCCGGGCTGCAGGAGTCATCTTTGCTGCAGTCAGGTCTGGCCAGGCTGGTAGCCGCAGTCCCTTTGCAAGGAACTGCATATCCTCTTAATAAAACGAGGAGGCAGAGCATTGTGCTCAGGCTTTTTTTAAAACTTCCCTGGTGTATGTATATATATTTAAGTCCTTGACAAATTCGGACTCCACTGGAGCAGTAAAGAAAGCTAAAGTCAAATTAATCAGAATAGATTCCCTAGATGAGACAGACGTTGCTGCTCAGCAAACCTTTAGGGAGAAAAGTTGTCCTTGAAAAATATTTGATGAAGCTGCTGCATTAGGAAAGGGGCTAAAGCTACGAACAGAACAGCCACAGAGAGCTCTGGGGCCCCATAGCCTCAGTTAAACAGAGAGAGGAAGGGGCAGAAAGGGAGGAAGGAGGAGGCTGATACAGAGAATTTCATTACATACAGAAACGCTGAACACCTCCAGACCCAGAGAAATCTGGAGGTCTGTGCCACCAAGTCCAAGAATCAGAAACAATGTTTTGCCCCAGGGTATCCTTTGAGCTAGGCAGAGCATTTAGATCCCTTGGGTAAGCAGCAAGGAAGCTGAACGGAATTTTCTTCCTAGTCATAGTCCAAAACGCTGGTTTGTTGGGGGGCTCTGCCTCTATTCCACAGCCAGAAATAACAACAGAGGTGCTTTCCAGGTCAGGACCCAGCCTCGGGACACCCACTCCTCCCACTTTTGCTCGAAAGACCGTTCAGCATGGGAGGACACTTGTGCTATCCGCAAGTGACATGAGATTCAGCTCACCTCTTCTGAAGGAACCCTGGGCATCCACAATGCAGTAAGATCGAAGTATGAAGAATACCCCATCTTTCAATTTCCTTCTGTGAAGCATACAAAAAAATATCTTTATTTTTTTTCCTTTATTTTTAACATTTTCAGGAAGTCCTGGACTTTTGCATACAATATGAACGTGCAAATTTGACAGGCTGGATTGGTTTGTCTGGGCAAGTTGAAATCCAGTGACTGATGAACAATGCACTTGGCCAACCAAGGGAAGAGGCCAAGAGCAGTGTAAATTTGTAGCGATAACCCTTCATAGTGCTCCCTCACCCCCCAGTCGTTTGTAGCTCAGGGACCTCATGAACCGCAGACAGCATTTGATTTCTTATCCCCCTGAGCTTGTTTATGTACTTTAGGGACCCACATGAACTTTTAGTTTACGCAACATCCTGTGGCAAGGAGTTCCACTACTCTAACCTGTTTTCCTCTGTATCACTTAGAATTTTATAGACGTGTATCTTATCCCTTCTCAGCCATCACTTTTCCAGATTGAAGTCTTCTCATGCAGTTCCCTATTTTCTGCTATCCAACTAAGTAAGTGAAACAATCCCATACATCTCAGGAACTAAGTGCATGCCTATGCTAACAAATATTGAGATGAAGACAGGGTTGGAGGAGAAAAAAATCTTTCCAGGTGTTTAAGTTTTAAGTAAAGCAGTGCTGAGTAACGGTAGATTGCAGACACTTTTTTCTATGAGGAAATTAGTCATAAGAACCAAACACCTTATTACAAAGAGTTCCCCTGGTCCTAGAAAAAAAAATATGAAATATTAGAAAAAAGAAGGAACTTGATGACTGGCAGTAGCTTTGAGGTAACCTGTTATTTAAACAGTCAGTTTGTTCTCAGCCTGTTATTACAACATTTTGCACTTTAACAGTAAAAATACTAGGCTTTATCGGGGGCATTTGTCAGCCCTCCTCTCACATAGGACAAATTATGTCCTCAGGGGAATATTATTTTATGTCATCATTATGGGCATTAATAGTTCCATTTTCTTCAGGATCAGCCTTTAAAGTCAGCTCTACCATTTACACAGTTCTTCAGTGTACAGTTCCCCACAGAAATGTTGGTCCTCACCTTTATGAGTGCCACAGCAAAAACTGCAGTGATGAATAATCACTGCTGGGGTGGCCTGGACAGCACTACACACAGACAAGGTGAGCCCCCTCAACTCCTACTGTAGACAATCAGACAGTCACAGATCTGCTTGAGGACTGTGGGAAAAGCAACACTTAGAGCTGATCCGGATGTTCAAAAGATGCTGTACAACTGCTATTTTCACTGAGTGCTATGGGGTACAGCCCTTTTTCTGACTCAAGCCATGTATTAACAGTCTGCCTGTTCCCTAATAAGAGTTGTAAGTCCAGTACTTAGGAAAAACAAATTTAATTGCATATTTAGTAGGCTATATTCATCTCTAAATTAAATTTTTCCTGTGACTCAGTGGAAAAAAAAATAAATAAATGTAACCTCAGGCTCACCTTGGAAAACGCTGAGACAAGTTCAGATAGTACAAAGACTCCCTATCATTGTATCCTTTGTTATGTCACTGCTAGGCACTTCCAAAAGGCAACGTGGTGATGTACAGAACATACTTTTCACTAACTGAAGTGATTAATTTAGTCACGAGACCAACATACCCACTTTTATCTGATTAAGTCAAGCCCACTGAATTTCCTCCATTAATTCACAACCTTCAGTTTCATCTCATTCTGTACTAATAAAGAAGCTTTATCTGTTCTCTCTAAACAAGTAGAATATACACAAGCTTGGCTGTGGGATTTTTGGAGGTCTAGAAGGCCCTTTGTAGCTACAAAACTGCATACCAATATTGTCAGATTGAAGCAGGGACAGTCTCACATGATACTTGGACAGAAATACCACTAGATCTAGTTTACTAACAAACCTCTAAGCCAGTATATAATGATTCTGGAGAACGTGAGCAATAAGTATACAGATCTGTTTGCTCTGAGCCAGCGCAATGAGTTGTACTGTCAGATGTGTCCTGCAGAAAGGCACAAAATCAGAGCTCTGATCACCAGTGATCTTGAAATTTCTTACTACTTTGTGTCTGTAAGGATAGTGTCAGCTCAAAGTCAATTCAAGCCAAATTTTCTGATATGCCATTTGACTGTTTTCCCTTCATCTACCAGTTTCATCTGATAAGAAACAGTAACTTCTCAATGCCTTTCTCTGTGGCCTGCTCAGCAATGCTCAACTGCTTGCTGCTAGATAAGAGCTTCACAGTACCCCAGTCTGAGGGGCTTCAAGGGGGATTTTTAACAGTCATTTCAGTGAAGTTATTCCCACACATGGTTTATAAAGCACTCCGGGATCCTAAGGGATGGAAGGTGCTATATAAATGCAAATTGTTGCTGTTGTTATGCATGAACCATTGCCAGGTTTTAAACTAGACTGACTATGAAAAATGTCATTCCTCCTGACCTTTCCTGATGAGAACCACTGTGATTAGAAAATCTCTAAACTGTTTGGACATAAAGACAAACTCCAGTTCAAGTTCTCTGGAAGGTAATAGCTATACTCAAAGTGAGCATGAGTTAAGGGGATAAAAAAATTACTCCCTGACTTAAGGCAATACTGATAAGTCATTGGCCTCCAGGCCATGGAATTTGGACTCTCATTTTGACCCTAGTCTAGTTGTACTAGACTTGGACAACTGGGAGGAAATCTGCTCACTGTTCTGTGCTTCTGTTCCTACTCTCTTCCTCCCTCACACACCATCTGTTTTGTCTATCCATATGCTATGTGTCTGTCTACATTGCAAATTGTCTCTAGCTCACTGTTTGTACAGCACTTACTGAAACTTCATCCTCACAGTTCCCAAGTGAAAAAAGTGGGCTAAGCAGCTGTGCCAGGTGCTCAGGAAAGGGTACGCAAACTGGATGGTGTCAGTGGGAGGAGAAAAGTGGGGCTATGGCCGTTCAGTCTCCCAGCTTCTTCCTCCCAAGTATATATACAGATTTACTGTGCTACTTTGAGAAACGTGAGCTAGCTCAGAGTTAATTAGCTTGGTCAGAGTACTGCATTAATATAGCTGTATTGCCTCAGGTGTAAGCTAGATTGTGCAGAACCAGCCTGGGAATCACAGCATGACTGCATTGGCCTTTGATCAGTTATCCTCAGTACTCACTAAGAAAAAAAAAAATGATGCAGAACAAGAAAACTACGGAAAAAAATCAATATCCACCTTCACTTATAATCGTGGAAGAGTATTCTGCAGTCATTCCTTAAATTTTCCTGCCATTAGCATGTTCTCTCCACTGGATGTGGGCTGATCGTCTTTTCCAGGAACCCGCTCACAGAGAAATACAGTCACTCTCATCCTGTTGCATGGATTCCTTGGACCAGACTTTGAAAACAGAAAAATCTTTGGGCTCCATGGCACCACTCTCTATTCCTTACTCCAGCAGTCTCCTTAATGGCTGATTCAGGCACACTTTCAAAACCTGTTTTATCTATTGCCCTCCTGCTCTACTATCCAGGCAAATAGAGAGTAGCTTTTTGATGTGACAGCTGTTAGAAGTTGAATATGGCCATCAAGAAGCACCAGATTAATTGTGTCAAACCTGTTTGCCAACTATTTCCTGGTCTCTCCCCATGATTAATCTTCTAACAGAAATCACAGCTTTAGCCAGGTGTGCTAGCTATGAAACCCATGGCAAAATGATAGCAGGGGGAGGAGGGTGGGAGGGCATGAATGGTGGATCAGATTATCAAGCTGGTAATAAAAGGAACGCAGATGTCTTTCATGCAGTTTTAATATTGAAAATACTTTACTCCTGTGTTAGTGCACAAGGTACTACTATTTTTTTAATAGAAGTTTTATTTTGAAGTAAGGTAACAACCAGCCAATGTCAAGGGTTCAGCTGGTAGACTTGTGCCCATTTTTTTAAAATATGAGAAGGTGCAAAACTTCTAAACAAAAACCCCACAGGGTCAGCTTTGGCCCAATTTAATTTCATGGGAAGTTACACACACCATTACAGAATTCAGCAAGACTACAGCAAAGTGAATGCTGGTTTGTTTGGGTCCGGAGTAAGAACAGAGTTCCTATTCAAGCTAACAGCCTATTCCCACTGCATTGATTCAACCTTTTCTGGACAACTCTTCCACAAGAAATTATGAAGTGTGAAATTAATCTTGGAACGACTGCAGAAACTAGTCACTCCATACTGGGCATAAATTCCTCTCATTCACAGATCTGTTTTTTGGTATTGGCACAAAGTGTCTCTCAGTGTCCCAGGCTTGCATGAAAATTGCAAGTCAGACACTGAGAAAGTCAAATATATTGTGACCTTATGTTCCACCCAGCTTCAAACTAGTCAGAGATTTAACTTATTTATTTATTCCAGAAAAACAAAGTCTCTTACTTCTTCGGACAGTCCTAGAAGTTCTCACATACAGTGATAGTTACTCTCTGACTAACTGTAAAAAACATCTACAAGCCTACTTGTAGCTTGAGAAATTGTCTGGTAAAGTGATTTTTACCGGAAACTCAGAGGCATCAAGAAAAACAACGTGCACCGTTTTAATCAGAAATCACATTTCCTTGGAAGGTAACACAGCAAAGGTACTTCTGGACTCCAGCCCTCAGACAGTCTTCCAGTGAGATCATACTTCCATAAAAGAATTAAAAAAAAAGGGGGGGGGGGGGGGGGGGGGGGAGAAAAGGAACACCTGTTCCCTAGATGCTAACTAGAAAAACAGATCCACCTGACTTAGAAAGAAAGCAACTACAGAAGATAGTTCTGTTAGAGTCCAGAATAAGACCAGGATTAAAACATTGAAATTAGCTTTGGTGTTCCGCTTGACAATAGTTTGAACATTCTCATTTACAAAAGTGACCAACAATACAATTTCACACTGTTTTTACAAGCCTTTATCTAATTTCAAAGCAAGTCCAGCGACATTTAAGATTACTCATTTGATAATTTGGAAACAGTGTTGAAAAAAATATATATAGCAATTCTGTTCCTGAGTGAAATGCTGCATAATTATATCCCCAAAATGAATTTGAAGCTTGTTTAGCTTCTGACTAACTTTCAGGTGATTGAGAAATTTTCCCACCCATTAGAAGCTTATGTATTTTACCCATAGATATGGGCAAAAGTCTAGAATAAGATGTCAGGACACTAAGAAAGAAAAACAGCCTCATCACCACATCAGTTTCTTGTCTTGTCCATCATGACGAAAAAAAAAAATCGGGATTTTCTCTGAAGACATGTCCTACGCTTACTGGAGAGCATTTCAGCTACTCTACTGACAACAGCTGAGGAAACATTCACAATTTACTGTCTCAATTTTTTTTTTTTTAAACCAAACATCATCCATTGTGTGCATTGAATTACATTGGATACCAAGATAATCCACATAAAATCAATGATAATACGGAACTAACTCTGCTAAGTCTCTTACAACATGTTTGCATTGGGTTTACATGGCAAGGTTTTGGTAGCAGGAGGGCTGCAGGGGTGGCCTCTGTGAGAGGGGTCCAGAAGCTGCCCCACATCAGATCAGAGCCACCTCCAGCCAGCTCCAAAGGGACCTGCCCCTGGCCAGAGCTGAGCCAGGGAGTGACACTGATCAGGCCTCTCGGAGAGCAGACTTAAGAAAAGGAAGAACTGCTGTACGACAGCAGCTGGGAGAGAGGAGTGAGAAGCAGCCCTGCAGCCCCCAAGGCAGTGCAGCAGGAGGGCAGGAGGTGCTCCAGGCAGGCAGCAGCAGTTCCCCTGCGGCCTGTGGAGAGGCCCCTGGTGGAGCAGGCTGTCCCCCTGCAGCCCACGGGTCCCACACGGAGCAGATCTCCACGCTACAGCCCGTGGAGCCCCCGGTGGAGCAGGTGGATGTGGCCTGGAGGAGGCTGCGGCCCATGGAGAGCCCCCGCAGGAGCAGGCCCCAGGCCGGAGCTGCAGTCTGTGGAGAGGAGCCCACGCAGGAGCAGGGGGCCTGGGGGGAGCTGAGTTTGCTTTGCCTACGATGATAATTATTGAGTGATCTCCCTGTCCTTATCTCAGCCCTTGAGCCCCTTTCATCGTGTTTTCTCCCCTTACTTTTCAAAATGAAGAACTAGACTCTTGTCTTCCCACATGTGACATAAGAAGTATATTGATCACCAGTTAATGCTGGCCTGACAGAAGGTACAAGCATAATATATATTTCTTCAGGTTGAAGTTGCTGAAGTTACTGTCAGAAGCAAACTACTAAATACCTCCTCTTCCTCCTGTTTCCGTAAAAGCATTATGTAAAAGTGAAAATTATATTTGTCCAGTCTAGGTCAAAACGTTATTTAAATCTAAAACACAGTTTCCAGTAGAAAGTCCTTAATTTTAACCTAAATAAATGAAGATATTTTTATTCTTCTTTACTGTTTCAAGTTCTGAGTGAAATATTTCTACTTCTTCAAAGTTATTGATCACATGAAACTGCATGGTATTTTTAGAATCCTATAATCCAGAAGATGGATTCACCACTCCAGTATCTAAAAGCCAAGTGCATGACTGTGGCCAACAACCGAAACTCAGCTGGTGCAGCAGTACTGGATGAATTGAAGTATAGCTCATCAGTCTGAGCCCTCAAACTCCTTCCTCCTTTATTAATTCTCCTGTATCTTCCTTATCTTTCACATATAATTGCATAATTATTTTCAGATCTACAAAATAAGCCCTCCCTTTTTTCACATAAGCTTAATATTTATACCTTCAGCCAATGCCTGTCCTTTTAGCAAAGACAGATAGAGAAATAATAATGTTAACTGTTGCAGTAGCATGTATGTGACTCAAACAAAAAGAGGAACACACTGTGCTAGGTCCTCAGCATACAGTAGAAGATGGCCACAGGTTAGTGGGATATTGAGGGATGACTGAACAGCATGGCTGTAGACTTCTGAACACTGAGAAATAGAATGAGTTGCTGAAAGACAAGGACTAAGTCAGGTGCAAAATCAAGGATAAAACTAGTTCTACAGAACCTTATTCCTAATACTTAAGGAAGATCTATTTTCCATAAGAGAGATTCATGACAAATAGGATTTGTACTTCTGTTATGTGTCGGGTGTACCTTGTGTTGTTACCTATACAATGATATGCTGCTTCCTAACTCAGAAGGTGGGGCAGGTTGGAAATATGCTACTTCTTCTTTTATGAGAGTACTCTGACATCCTCTGAAAATATTCTTCAATTTATTCTGCAAAGGTCACAGGAACATATGTTGCAAAAACATATGATTATTCAGCATCTGTAATGACTGAAGAATTGATGTTTTTCATCAGCTATCTTTCTCTTCTTTGCTCGTGGTTAGTGAACAGTTATAGTTAGGTGATGAATCTGATTGCATGAGCACTTTTTAATTTCTTGAACTGCTCTAGCTGACAAACAGCTGTTTGTAATGTAGGATTTAGAGACAAACTTATTCTACAACAGAATGTAAATTATTCACTTTTTCCTCCCCTTTCCCTAAATAATCTTTTCACTGCCACCCCTTTCACCATCCCACAATCTCTTCTTGCAAAAGGCATTCATGTAAAATGAAGATCTTGCAGCCCAGAATGCTGGGTCTTTTTGCTCCAGCACTGAGCAGATTTGTAATCTCTCTATAAAGTTATTAGCAACAGCATCCATTCACGTGTTAAGAGAAAAATAATTTATTTTTCCTCCCTAAATACCCTATCTTACAAGTTACTCCATACATCAAGATGTGTGAATGTTATGCTGTTTCCCTTAAAAGATTTATGTGTTTGTGGCAAGAAGTAAAAATTATGTATTTCTTCATTTTATTACTCTTGCCATATAATCCTTGCTGAAACATGCTGGCTATTACCATGCTCTGTAATGTTATATATGACTGATACTCCCCAGCTTGGTAAAGATTGATTGCAGATATTCAACTAGATGACCTAAGCACTTGCCTTACATGTTTTATTTAGGCTATGTAACACATGGAGCCACAGCTGGGTTTGCTGAAGCACCATAATACATTATGTTCTTTGACCTATAAAAAAAAATCCCTGCTCAGAGGAAGTGGGGAAGAGCAAAAAAGGCAAGTGAAAGCTTACTGAAAATGATATCCAGGAGGTAAGAGGCACAAAAAAGAAGCTGCAAAGAAGAGAACCAAGCTTTGAAGTATAGTAGCATGAAATATTTAAGGATGTCCATGTCAGTCAACATCTGCCAGCCCAAATGGAGAAGGTAGTGGTGTTTGCATTGCGAAAACCTCCTCCCTCCCCCAAGATTTGTTTTTATTTTGAGCCAGAAATAAACATTCCTTTTATAATGCACAACTTAAATTTCACCACTGAAACAGTTTTGCCTAATTTCAATCATAGTTGGACAGATCCTCTCCCATTTTGTCCATTTTGCCTTTGAGTATGATAAGCCTGCCTATGCTGTACTAGTAATAAGCTATTAGATGACAGCCTGATTAATACATGCCCTTATTTACCAATTTTGAGAAAATCTGGCTTCTCATTATTTCCTGAGAAGTGTCTTAAGCAGGGAAACATTAGAGGGAGAGTCAAGATCTGTAAGTCTTCTCTGTGGTTGACTGGTTATCCACAGTACACCAGAACCATTCAAGTGCCACATAAAAGCCCTAGTATAACAGATCACCTTTCTTCTTTGTAAATTTTTGATATGATTCTATATAGCCATATCACAGCGCATAAAGACCTTATTATCTGGAAAGCATTCCAGAAACTAAATTTAATTTTAAAGAAATATTTCTTTTCTATCAATTAGCTATAAAATTTCTCATTGCTTGTCTCTTTAAAAATAAAATAAAATTAAAATAAAATAAAATAAAATAAAATAAAATAAAATAAAATAAAATAAAATAAAATAAAATAAAATAAAATAAAATAAAATAAAATAAAATAAAATAAAATAGCAATTCAACCCAATTCAACAAATCTGATTGTATCTGTGTTCATAAGCACTGGGGGAAAGCAGACATCTTTGTTGATTTTTTTTTTTTTAACTAATCTAGCAAAGATATTCAAGGTCTATTTTTCATTTTATGCAGTATAAAAATTATTCACAAATTAAAATGGTAAAATGTACTTTTGTGTGAAGAGGAGTGCATGTGACCTAGTATGTGATAACCATTTCTGCTGCTTCTTTGGAACTCAACCATTGTGTCCATGAATCCATCAAAATGCAGGGTTATGGAAGAAGAAGTGTGTCTGGGCTTGATCCCTAAGAGCAAAGGAGGACAGAACCACAGGATGCACTGAAGAATGCGTCTTCGATGCAGAGCAGGAGCAGTCATGGAGAGCTCTTTTCCAGAGTATCTAAACAGAAAGTTCCCTATAGACGTACATTGTGCCATGTTCCATCTTCCTCAAAGTCAACAATAAAACTCTGTTAAGGGATGTTGTTTAGCTAATACATATTTTTAAGATATTAAAACTTATCTGTTAATCGCTTTAAATCTATTCTGCTATTAGTGTTTTGTAACTATAATTTTAACTTATTTTTGTCATCTATTTGTTACATGTAAGAAAAAGTTATATATAAGAAGTCTAGGACACAGTTCTTCTACAGGGATAAAAACGCACCTCACAAGCGCACCTTCAGGGCAGAGGAATGGGATTTCAGGGCTACACAGAGCAAAAGTAAGTGAAGGTCCCCTTTCTAATTGCCATTCTGGGAAGACCGCTTCTCATGACCACTAGAAAAACTTGTCAGTGTACGTTTTCAGAAATAACTTTTCAGAAAACCTTACCATTTAGAATTAAATATTCACATCCTACCTTTAAGAAAAAAAAAAGGGGGGCGGGGGGAGAGAAGGGCAGATGACACTTAATGCCCAAGCCACATGTTTTGTTTTTAAGCCACAGTTTCTTTTACTACATTTAAACAGAAATCGTACCGTTTTTGACAAGTGTCTTATTTGACATTTTATATCATTCATGTCAGTCACGCTGTATTTCCTAACGCAAAGTGACATGGGCAGCACTAAGTCAGAGTCACTTGTCATGCTGTTGTGTCTGCAAGAATAATCTCTATGAACTAGAATTTTTCTTAAATTCAGAGATGGAAGCAAGTGTTACTTACAATGAACTTTTCCTTTTCTCTCTGGAAAGCAGATGCTGCAGTGGAGCACATCTTTCTGCTTGCTTGAAGTTTTACTCCCTACCACAGGAAATTAATTATTCCCATATATGGTGAGGGGTCACTAACCCTCCCCTCTATCTAATAGTTTTGTTTTTGGTGAACAACGCAATCTTTAATAATCTGCTGTAGTTAGATTAAATTATGTTAGATGTTTAAACAAAATGTTAAAAAGCCAACAGCTGAAATGGGACTTGAGCAGTACCAGTATGAACTAGCTTTCCTCTACCTAAAAGGTAGTTATAGAGGAGATAGAGGTACTCTCTCTAGAAGGAAGCACAGTGATAGAGCAAGAAGCAACAGATGCAACCTGGGAAATTCCATAAAATTTCTTTACTATGAGATCAGTTAATCATTGGAATAGGTTTCCCAGAGAAAAGGTGGAATCTCCCTTGCTGAAAACATTCAAGATTTGCCTTGACAGGGACCTGAATAACCAAGTCCAATGCCCTGCTTTTAACAAGAACTTGTACAGGTGATCTCCAGAAGGCCCTTCCAACCTAGACTTTTCCATCATTCCAAGATTCTTAATTGTGGAAAAAAAATATATGAAAAAGTTACTGTATGTTACCATTATTTCTAATTTCTTTTTCACGTATAGCATAGCAATGTATACTGGCGTATTTCAGGCAAAATTAAATATAAAGCTGGAACACAAAAAATGTAAATGTCACACTTCCATTATGACTTAAGACAAAGATTATCGCTCACTAAAGGTCTGTACAGAACCTCACACAATGCTGTTCAAATCTGCATAGCTATGGGCACAGTCAACAAATGTTTCATAAATCATCCATCATTTCACTCTGTTTTTGCACAAATGTCTTGCACACTATCCCAAAAGACTATTTTTAAAAATATAGAAAACAGCAAGAGATCAAAGCCCCTGGTTATGAGGCTTTTGTTAAGAATTATGACCTTTCCCAATTCTTTCTGATCTGCTTACTGACACTTAACTAAAAGCCATAATATTTGGTGGTTAGTTGTGGAGCCTTGTCATGAGGTGCTTAAAAATACTTCCCTATGATAATGAAAACCACACACATAAGATATAAAACAGGGAGATCAGTTGAGAGTGTGGGTATAAACTTGCTTAAGATTTTCTGAAAAGGCAACTTTATACATAGAACAAGACCAGTCTGCTTATAGTGCTGTCATCTAACTTGAAGTCTGTTTTGTGTACTGGAGCAACTTTTTTTTTTTTAGTAATTTTTCCCCAAAAGTGTTTATTCAGTTGACCTGACATTATTCATAGACATGCATAGGTGATAGCAAATGCTTTCAGATAAGTTATATATTTACATGGTGAATGTATTTATCCATTTTCCTCCCCTTCCTCTTGCCCCTGTCCTCCCCACAAGATCCTATAACTTAGTTATTAGAATAGTTATTTGCTCAGAGATTAATTTAAATTCTCATTTCTCCTCTGCCCAAATCACAGCAAGTATCTGGTTCAAGACACCCATACGTACAAGTGGAGTGGCCTAATTACCAAACCATGAGAACAGTCTGACCCAGGGTGTCCATTCTCTCCTGTTGAAGGTGTTACGCTTAACATTAGCTAATATCAAATGTCAATAGAACAGCAATATTCATATCTCCACTGAAAGAATATGCTACCCATCACCCTCACTGTTCCTGACACAGTGAGTGCTCAATAATTCATGCAGAGCAGAACAGCATTACATGGACATGGAGAAATCAAATTCAGGTGAACAATTGTCATACTTGGTTCAAATACTTAAACATGAAATTAGGAAAAGGGGAGAGCTGAATCCAAAGCTCCTGAAAACCTGTCTTCATACCCAGCCCCAAAGAATGTTAACAATCTCCAGTGTCATATATAAACAGTTCATTCTCTGTTTTGGGATTTATTTTTGTATGTCTTTCTAAAGTAAGACCATCCAAGTGCAAAGCAAAACAGAGTAAAAGGTTTAGAAGACTGGTCATGAGAGAGTATTAACCATAAACTGGGCAATTCACAGTCCGCATATTTTTGTATTGATCAGACTTGTATCAAATGATCTGCTGTGATTTTAGCTCTGTTTCTGGTGGAAACTGATATTTGCTATCTCCGAACTTGTAAGGAAGTCCACCAGCCAAACGTGCATACATGCCTAATTATATCTGCTCTAGACCAAAGTCCCACCTGGCTGTTTAGAAGTTTGAGGACCTTTCTTAAGGAAACACCAAATCAGACAACAATGTTTACTTGGTTTCTGGCTACATTAGGAAAACGAAACTCTGGGTTTGCTAAAACAGCAGGCGAAGTTCAGCAAAGCCAAGGGGATTCCTTGCCAGAATGGCATATGCCTGCCTCAGACTAACAAGAAAGCCACTATTATCTCAGGTATAAAGGAAGAGTTTACTTGGAGGAATCAGTAGTTATAAGTATTTAGAGTAGTATACGGTATATATATAATAGTTATAAGTATCAGTATAAGGCATTAATCAGCCAACTTCTGTTTCATCAAGTTTCTCTCAAGAGATTTCTTTTGAGATGTCTCACTTCAAAGATACTGAAGATACTATGAACATAAGATCCAGACCCGCTAATGAAATCTAGCAGGTTTTCCATAGATCCTCTGGGACATTTCACCACATCTGTCTTCCCAAACAGTTGTTTTCCTAACTTTAAGGAGAAAAGAGAATATGTCCTCCATGCATGTTATAACTTTTTATAGATAGGAGGTATGTATCTTTCATTCCCTTAACATCCTTTTATGCCCTCCTCCCCAACTCATACCAATCTCTGCTCATCAGATCCTCATTACTCAATCATTTCCCCTCTTTTTTGTGGTGCTTTGTCAAATATTTCTTGGTGATGTTAATATTCTGAGGACAGTTCTCAGAAAGCCTGAAAAAATAGCAAGATTTCTGTAAGCAAATATTACCAACCATTATTGGGGGAGAGGTGTCAGCCACAATTGTCAAGAAAAAACTGAGAATCCCATCCATGATACTGGATTAGTCCTTGGCTATTCCTCTGGCTATAACTCTTTCTTTGGATAACTGCACTACCGAATTAACAGGTTGAATAACCATGCTGTTGAATTAACATGTTTAAGTTGTTAAACGTATTGTTATAAATATGTATAAATAGAACAGTTTAAGTGTTCAAGAAGGATTTAAAGGAAAGGAAATTGCAACTAGGTCTTGAAATTACAGGAGGAAAATTTGAGCAATTTAAGTATCAGTCACATTACCCTTTTCAGTAAGATGAACAGCCGCGTAACATACTTATTTTAAAGAACAGATAAGATTTAGGAAAGGCACAGTAAATGTCTTCAGTAGTCTTGCACTGAAGATCTTATTAACACTTCTGGCATTGGAATGCATGGGTAAAGTGTATACAGCTATATTTAGAGACACAAAAATTTTGGATAAGAAAGAAAGCACAGGACCGAATTACATGTCCAAATTAGAATAAGGCCAAGGCAACGTTTTATAGAATGGTGGAAAAGAGGGTTTACACAGAAGTCTTCTGTTCAGGGAGATTGACTGTACTGACACAGAAACCCAAAGATAATCCTGAGCCTGCAAACCAGTCTGAAACCTCTATTTTAAAACAAAAAGTTCCTAAACTGTACCAGATGATATTCAGTCCTGACATTAAAAATATTTTTATAGACTTTTCTTAAGGATTGTTTTGTAATGATAGATCAGGAAATCCATGAAAGTTGTAAACCAGTCTCACATGACTGCATCAAAAATTCCTCACCACAAAAATACTGTGGCTTCCTTTAACTATGTGCAATACAAACACCCTAACAGGTCTTCCCCCAGAGATTAGTGCACGTGGTTGGCAAGTATAATGACCTTTAAGTTTTCCTTAGATGTGGTAAATGAGAATAGTGACTGGGCTCTCCAAAACTTTACAGCCCCCACTGGAATTACAGTCATACCTCCCTCAACAAAGGCATTTGTATCACTCAGTCCTAGGCACCGTACTTGATCAGTGGATACCATATGCACTCTACAAGCCAAGGGGAAGGACACTCTTTTTCTCCTGTAAAAAGAGAAATCCACAACATCCAAGATGATCTCATAATTTGAATTACCATTTGGTGCAATCCTGCAGTAACCCTGTTTCTCAAAACCAGAGACTGCAGCAGAAAAGCAGCGATATTCCTGACCTGCCCATCATCCTCCAAGCACTGGGCTCTAGAAACACAGCTTCCTGCCCCAGGCCCCTCATGAATCACCAGTCCAACAGATCTAGACATGCTTCCATTTATCGTACTGTCATTTAAAATTCTGCTGCATACCCTTAACTTCTTATCATCAACAGAAAGATGTAAAGAACTCTCTACAGCCCAAAAAGATATAAGAATGTCATTAAAGTGAACATAGCATTAGATGCTTTACTGGAATAGCAGAGGGAAAAATGAGTTCTTACTGCTTAATCACCCAACTTAATTGTTTGGATTTGTTTTATTATCCTAATTGTAATATTCTAACTTTATGGACATTTTCTCTAACCTTCAGTATGTTCAGATTCCTCGTCAAGTTCTAATTCATAACTGTTTGCCTAATACTTGAGGAATTAAGCCAACAAGACAAACAATTTACTGCAGCTCTTTAAAAGGTTACTTTTTAGTTTTACTAGGGCTTTACTCACTTGACACATTAGGAAGCACTTGCCTCGACAACTTGCCCCAGGTCCTGATACATTACTGCAGCAGTCAAGTTAATTTATCCGAAAGAGGTCTTACTGAACTCAAATCACATACTGCAGCATTTGCAGGATCAAGGTTTAAGGTCCATTACAATTTCAGTGCAGTGACAGGTTTTCAAATATCTTCTGTCATAGAGGAGGAAAGTTGAACAGTTGGTCTGAAAGACACAAGAATGAGACTGTAAATTGAGGCTATGTAAACGGAAGACAAGTTCAGATATCCTTCTTTAGATATTTAAAGTTCCCCTGACCCAGTGGGGAGTTTGAGATGGAAAAAAAAAGAGAGAGTGAGTACTGTGTACAAGGCTGTGGCACAGAGCATGACACTTGGGCCCTATTCTGTATTCAAGTCTCTAAAGCCATTAATACCCATGAGAGAAGAGTGTCAAATTATACTGATATGATGTAGTGTCTTCATGCACGCTATGTTTTGATATAGGTAGCAATGTGAGATACAACTTAGTCGAGAATCACAGCTTCTGCTTTTCTGTCTGTCTCCATGATCACGTATGATTCATTAACCAGAACTCAGGTAACTGAAAGAAATGAAAGTAAATCAGATCAACTCCTAGCCTGCATTCTCCTAACCTGCCAGTCATATAGATAGGCATAAATACAAACTTGTTAAAATGACTTAAACTGAGATTAAAAAAATGTCAGAGATGACACTAGAATATTTTGAGCAAAACCTCAGGCTTGCATTTGTTCTGTTTTCTCATTTTCCTGTATTGAAAATTCATGTTTTGCTTCATGTATGGGAAATGTAATAAAAGCAGTTAACAACATGATGTTAAGCTTCATTTGAACTGTTTGAGAAAAATCAGAATCTGTCCAGCCCATTAGTAAAATGAAAATTGTACAGGCAGAATTCCAGCACTTTTGAATAATTGAATCTAGATTTGTTCATTACAGTAACCTTCAGGGAACTATAATGCAGATCCATGACACCAGCAGCTCTAATAGGGACAAGAATGTGAATTTGACAGATATTCTCAGAATTTTTCAACACTAAATTGCATTTTGCTTACAGACACTAAGTATATGCTCTTTATATCTCTTTACACAGAAAGTTATTATCTTTTTGTCATGCTGGAGACTGTGACAAATATATATATGTGTATATATATATATATATATATTAGCAGACTGGGGTGGAAGACTCTTCTGTGCCCATCTCCAGGGACAGGGTTCTGAAGAGGTGACTGTGACAACAGAAAAAATAATTCAGATGCTGACCTACACCTAGTAGTATAAGTCACTTTGCTACTGCAAGACAAATTTCTTCTCTTCCTGAGGCTACCTGCACCTCATGCCCAGTCTTATGGCCCATCTTCTCTATTAATGATGTTTGTGTCAAGAAAAAATGAGTATCTGTTTACTAGACTTGTATGCTTGCAACGGACTTTTAACATCTTGAAGTAAGAGTTGGAACTTGACAACATTTAAGCTGTTTCTAAAAATTTGGCATGAAATTGGATGGAAAAGGAGTTTCTACATGTAGAAATATTTGGATCTCATGTTGAATTTTGCCTGAACCGAAGGACTGCTTATCTTAATCCCTCTCTATCTTGACTCCTTTCATACTTTCCTTCCAGTATAGAAAGAGACCTCTTTGAAATGGATAGTGCCATTTCCTTCGATGTGGGAGGAGGGTGACAGAGGAAGAACACCACTGATATCACATCTCTTGCATCCTCTCTTGCTTTTCCAGTTCATTATTAGTATAGAATGAGATCTGAGAAATGGCTGTGCCTATGCATTCATTGGAAAAACTGCAAAAACTGCAGAATACCATCCCACGTTTGTAAGCAAGTGACTTTACAGTTATAGATAAATTCTGTCTATTGATAGACTATACAATATTCCCCAATCAGAAAACTGCCTGAGTTCCAGCACTTTGAAACTATTACATAATAGAAATGACAGAGCAATCAAAATGCAAACAGTTTTTACTGGTTACAGCTTTCCATTATTTATAGCTTCATCTCCCTTTTGGGAAATGCCATCCCCAAATTAAACTTAATTTTAGTCTCCAAAATTAGGCAAGTCCTATGACTCAGTAGAGGAGAGAATGTTACACATGCAAACTTCTAAATGGGGCGGGCAGTTTAGTCTATTAGAATTCATTAGAGTCTGAGTCATGGTTGTGAAACTGAATTTACTTAGGACAATAACCTTCAAGTAAAAATAAGTATGACAGTGAGCCAGTTCTCATCTCAGCACAAAGTCAGGCAGCCTCCAAGCTTTAATAACTGTGGTAATTCCTTAAAGTTTCTGCCTGGCAGGATTTAGGCTGCCTCTTCTACTTTCGTATATAAGAACTTTAGCACACATGATACCTGCAGAAATATAATGTGAAATTGGTATTTGGCTGCCTGGCATGTTTAGTCTGTATGATACCAGTACCAAGACACTAAGAAATAATTCCCAATCTAGTTAAGGTGTAAAATTAGAAAGAGACCACATGCAAAAATAACATGAATAAGTAGAAACAGCTGAAGTAATTCCCTTTGCACACAGCAAATAAAGTCTAATAATAATTTATTAAAACAAAATGTTAAATGTCAGTTGAAGATCCAAGGCTAAAGTACATCATGCTTGATCACAAGATTATTGACTGTTGCTGAAATAAAAAATAATTCTGAAAGAATTAATGCTCTCTGTCAACAGCTTCTCAGTTTGGCGGGAGATAGCTATGCCCCACTATGTGAGGGCGTGATTTGAGTAATTGCTTCTCATGGGCTGAGCATGAGAGAGGCTGATTTTCTCAGTTCTGACTTTGGAAAGCACTGCGAGAAAAGAATAACTTTAATGGTAGAGGATTTTTCTTCAATTTGTATTCTGTTATGGGGTCATAGAAGCAATAATGCTGGAGACAGTTTAGTGCAGTTTCAGACCTTGATACTGATTGGAGAATGTCAAGTTCTTGGTTTTATTCTTTCCTGGTTGAGCGGTGTGCAGTATTCATGTACACTCAGGTGGTTCCGAATTTAATTTTTTCCCTAATGTACATAATTAACAATTAATACTGATGCTTCACAATTCATTTAAGCATACAGCAGTCCTCTGTTTTTCACAGTGGCAGTTGTGTTCCAACTCAATTGGGACCCCCCTAAATCTATCCTTTAATAGCTTGCTTAATTTTATTTTTGTATTCCACAGTCCTTGATAACAGCAAACTAATTTCTATAACTCTGTTTGATGAAAATGTGCTGATGGAACTCATATTTCACTTCATTGACTGTAATGAGCTATTTCATCAAACTGTCCATGTGACACTATTATAGAGAAAATGATAAATTTACTAATTTATTCACTAGAAATTCCATTGGAAATTTAAAAAGGAAAAGAAAAGAGCCATGAAGTGAGTTACATTAGACTTCTACCAAATGATATGTCAGGGTCTACATGAAACAAAAGCACTGACTACTGCTACACTTAATGGAGTGTAAACATTAAGTATGTGTTGATTAATTACTAGGCTTGCTGAAAGTCGACAGAACAAAAACATGCTCCGTGATTCAGGTTTTCCCTTGTAAATATTTTCCCCACTCATCACATGTGGCACTGGTACCATAAGAAATCAGTTTCATTCATATACTTCCTCCCTGCCTGTGAGACCTCTTATCCACATTAAGGCACATGGATTTGGATAAAATCAGCAGCTGGCAAACAAGCTTTGTGATGGTACTGAGTCTTCCTAATCGAGCTTTGCAGCATGCTAAGTGGCAAGGCAATGATTCCTCCAGAGATCATTTTTTCCAAAGATTATTTGTACTTACCCCTTTTAAAAAGGAGTTATCTGCAACTACACTCTTGTGTAGGATGGCACAGTATTTTTGGAGGACAGTAGGGAGCATGTAATTAGACTATTCATCTAGTGTTAATAGTAGCCCTGAAAAAAAGAGACTATCACATGGCCTGCCTGGCTTATTTTAATTAGATGTCCTCCACCTGCTATTACAGTTATGATCCGTATATTTGATTGTTCTGCCAGAGACTATACTGAAACCCAGACATCAGCTTGGAGAGCATACCAAGTGGAAAACCACAAAACCAAGCAGGGACAATGGCTTACATTCTTCTTTGCTTCCCATTTCATGCCTACTCAAACCTGTAAATGCACACCCCCTACAAACTTCCTGCACTTGTTTGTTGTGGAAAGAGATTTTGCAAGAGGTTTACAAAACAAACAAAAACAAACAAACAAACAAAAAAAACCACCAAATTTAATTACCTTCAAATAAGTCTAAAAGCAGCAAAGATGGAAATAACATAATATTTTCTGTCATAGAAGATAAATTAGAACTTTCTGTTACAGTATCACAGTATCACAGATTTCTAGGTTGGAAGAGACCTCAAGATCATCGAGTCCAACCTCCGACCTAACACTAAGTACTCCACTAAACCATATCGCTAAGCTCTACATCTAAACGTCTTTTAAAGACCTCCAGGGATGGTGACTCCACCACCTCCCTGGGCAGCCCGTTCCAATGCTTAATAACCCTTTCGGTAAAGAAGTTCTTCCTAACATCCAACCTAAAACTCCCCTGTCGCAACTTTCGCCCATTCCCCCTCGTCCTGTCACCAGGCACGTAGGAGAACAGACCAACCCCCACCTCTTTACGGCCTCCTTTAAGGTAACTGTAGAGAGCGATAAGGTCGCCCCTGAGCCTCCTCTTCTCCAGGCTGAACAAGCCCAGCTCCCTCAGCCGCTCCTCGTAAGACTTGTTCTCCAGACCCCTCACCAGCTTGGTCGCCCTTCTCTGGACTCGCTCGAGCACGTCCATGTCCTTCCTGTAGCGAGGGGCCCAAAACTGAACACAGTACTCGAGGTGCGGCCTCACCAGAGCCGAGTACAGGGGCACAATCACTTCCCTAGACCTGCTGGCCACACTGCTTCTTATGCAGGCCAGGATGCTGTTGGCCTTCTTGGCCACCTGGGCACACTGCTGGCTCATATTCAGCCGACTATCAACCAGTACTCCCAGGTCCTTCTCTGCCAGGCAGCTTTCCAGCCACTCATCTCCCAGCCTGTAGCTCTGCTTGGGGTTGTTGCGCCCCAGGTGCAGGACCCGGCACTTGGCCTTGTTGAACTTCATACAGTTGACCTCAGCCCATCGCTCCAGCCTATCCAGATCCTCCTGCAGAGCCTTCCTGCCCTCGAGCAGATCGACACATGCACTTAGCTTGGTGTCATCTGCAAACTGACTGAGGGTGCACTGGACGCCCTCATCCAGATCATCGATAAAGATGTTAAAGAGGACCGGCCCCAGTACCGAGCCCTGGGGGACACCACTAGTGACCAGCCTCCAACCAGCCTCCAACCAGATTTGACTCCATTCACCACAACTCTCTGGGCCCGGCTATCCAGCCAGTTTCTAACCCAGCGAAGCGTACGCCAGTCCAAGCCCCGAGCAGCCAGTTTCTTGAGGAGAATGTTGTGGGGAACGGTGTCAAAAGCCTTACTGAGGTCAAGGTAAACCACATCCACAGCCTTTCCCTCATCCACCAAGCGCGTCACTTGGTCATAGAAGGAGATCAGGTTCGTCAAGCAGGACCTGCCTTTCATAAACCCGTGCTGACTGGGCCTGATCGCCTGCTTGCCCTGCAAGTGCCGCGTGATGACCCTCAAGATAATCTGCTCCATGAGCTTTCCTGGCACTGAGGTCAAACTGACAGGCCTATAGTTCCCCGGGTGCCATACATAATATTTTCTGTCATAGAAGATAAATTAGAACTTTCTGTTCTGCAAGGTTTAGAGGAAGCCATGTTACATAGCAAGTTTCTGTTTTGTTTTAAATCTACTTTGCTAAGATTATTGCTTTCATAAGCCACTTTATTTGCTCGTCTAGTCTCCTTGAAGGAGAAGATGATCTGGAAGACTAAAATCCCAAACAAGACAATTGTATAGAGAGCCCAAACAACAATTTGTATGGAATACCTTATATTCTGCTCACATGTAAATAGAAAACTGCTAACAAGGAGACAGCAAAAGGGCTTGTCTTTTTCTTCAGAACATGAACATATTAAGATAAGCCACTCCATGCTCTAAGCTGGCAACAGCCTGCTGAAGGCAGTGAGTAAGGAGCACCTTTTTCCCAGCTGCACAGTAGATTTCTTCTTAGGGTGTGTTATATGGAGAAACTGATCAATTTGCATGGTTTAAATCAAACCAGGAAGAAAGCAGTCCATTGATTTATTAATGACTTAACATCAGTCAACTAAACAGTCAAGATCAGCAATACAGCACATAAACCGCAATATTAGACACTTCCAGAATGTTAACAAATACCTACAAGTTTCTAACCACATATATTTATTAGTAATTTCAGATTTCCATCCCCCAACAACACCATCACACATGCACACTCACAGTTGCACACACCACCCTCTTTCAGGGCGTGAGGGTTACAAGCACTCACCACTCTAATCTGGGAGTACAGATTCTCCTCCTTGCACCCACATCTTGCTGGAAATGCGGGTGCTCTAGCTTTTTGTGAACCCAGGCTGCCATCTACAAATGTCCTTGTGGTTGAGAAACAATCCCATGTGTTCATATTCACATGTCTTTAGTTTTGTACCCTGTCCTGTTAGTCCGATGCACAGACCACAGGCTGTTCATGGCCTCTGACAGGGAGGATGCTCTTTTAGGCCTGGACAATGGTCATGATGCCAGTGAGTGACTTATGGCAGTATCAAACTAGGTTTTGTCTGCTGCTCTGCTCTCAGTTCGCTCCTCTCACCCCTCTCATGCTTTCTTTTTTCATGCTTCTTTTACACTTCTTTTCAAGGTGATTCCACCATTTATTTCAAGTTTCCCGGTTAGAGATGGGTCTGTGTGGGTACCCCCACAAGGGTATACCAATTGGTCCAGGTGGAGAAGGATGCTGAAGGCAGTGATGAAGCTCTTCTTGAGAAAGGATATGACATGTTTCTACCTCATGCATTTAAACAGCATCTAGTCAGAGAGAGCTCAAACTCCATCGGTGCAAAGTATGCAGCAAGCTCACCACTGATGGTACCTGACTGAGGAGGTGGTGGCTTGTATTGCTACCAAACTGTGCCTAATGGATTCCATTCTCCCTGCTTGGACTGGGTGCCTGGGGAAGTGCCATTTATCCTTCTGCTCTGGCTCTAGCTTTAATTACTCCTCAAATTGCCTTAATATTTAGACATTCAAATTACAAGGATCTTGTTGTGCTAAGGCAGCTAGCCCTTAGGAATATAACCTCCATATATCCTCTAGAAGTACAAACTTTGCTTTAGAAGTAGGTAAACACTGAGGAATTGAAGCTGCTCTCTTTTTGTGAGAGCAAGTATGCCACTCTCTAATTAAGATATAATTATATAAGTCCTGAACACTTCAAGTGCCATCAGAGCCCTCCTAAGAGATTTCTGTGTAATAGGCCAATTAGTAGTCCCTAGATCCTTATCCTAGAATTTGAAAAAAAAAAAAAAAGTGAGAGGATCCAAGAAAGATCGATTCTGATGCTATTAGTAAAACAGACCACATACTCATCTTCATGCATGATCATCAGTAACCACTATGCTGATGATACTTGTACAATATCTGTCTGAGAAGTGCAATTTCAGCAGGCTTTTCATAAAGCATAATTAGATGAATTAAACTGTTCCTGGTAAGTCTGCAGGCTTCAGAATGCCACTGTATGGTTAATTTAAATGTCTTAGTTCTAGTCCCATTTTCATCTTTTTTCTATTTTCTAATTCAATCTGTATAATTGTCTATAAACATGAATATAGTCCTGGCATAATTGGGGGGGGGGGGGGGGAGGGGAAGCATCAAAAAAGGAGTTTCTTCTATCATATCAAGGAACACCTTCATCTCAGGAGGATGTGTGACAGCGATTTGTCTGCAGAGTATGGAAGCAGCTAGGAGAACCAAGCAGCCTTAAGTGTTGCTTTTGTACTCCACACTATGGCCAGGGAGCAGAAGAGGCAAATTAACACTTCGGTCCTCTCCATCAAATATTTAAATCTGGAGACTGTTACTATGAAGTGCTACTGCAGGTTTTTTTATTTGGTTGGTTATCCACCCACCCATCAGAGCCATGGTCCTCATAGCAGTGAGACAGAGTGGGAACACAGCAAAGATAATAAGCCTTACAGCTCAGTATAATTAATATTAAATATTTCATCAAGTCAATTAAAATGGATATTGTTGCAAGTTGTCAGGCATAAGAAGAGGAAAGATCATTTAACAGAAGAGAACTGTAAAATAATTTTCAGAATCTGATTTTCTAAGCAGACTAACCAAGCATCAGAGACTAGCCAACCCTTTGTTTACAATACCCCCTTCCCCCCCCCCCCCCCCCCCCCTTCCCTTTAGCTATGTTTCTACTCACATTCAAGATTAGCACAAACCCATCCATACCAATACAAAATCACCTATTTGTCACCTTCTCGGACAACATTCTGCCCACAATCCCTCGCAGACATCCTTTTTCTTACAATAGCAAAGAGTGTGATCCCAGAATCACTTTGTGGAGTAATGGACTATACTAATACTGGTAAAAACTAATTGAAGAAAAGCTTGCATTAAAAAATAAACTACCTAGCTAGTCAATCAGCTATCTAAAACAAGTATTTACCATAACTAAAAGAGCATAAGAAGCTTGAAATTGAAGGACTATAAGTAGAAGCTTACAGAAGTGCAGAATTACTAACAAATCTCATGAAGAAAACTGCATGCAGATTCTGAAATACCAAGTTGTCAGTTGAGCTGAAAGAGCCATTTCATGACCAAAGGCCCTAATAAAAAAGAAATAAATATACAGTGTACTTAAGAAAGAAGTGACCAGACAGAACAGACACAGTGCAGAAATTATTTTAAGTTACAAGTCATCATAAAACTCGTTCTTTCTGTGGGGTGATGAATTCTACAAACACTAAAATCTGCCTAGTTCTTCAAGCATGTGATTCAGCTGGAATTTCAAACTTAAGCTCCAGTTTCTAACATGTTGCCAAAAACTCCTGGCCAGCAACCTTGAAAATAAAACATGCTATGCACTGATTCAATTGCTCTCTTACTGTGAGTTGGCACAAACTACTCGTTGGTAGTTCAGGCAGAGTTTGTGAGCCTAACCCAACAGGCTATTTCATCGGCTCAGAAGAAAGTGTTGTTAACATAGCAGTCCATGTGGCAGCATAACTTGTTTTGATCCTGTTTGCATAGACAAGATCAAAACACTCAGCTTGTCGTGGTGTTTGGAAGCCAACCAAAACTTGCACGTCTGATTACTGTGTGCAAAACATGAACAAATCATGTTTTAAGAATTTTTCTGAAAATGCCAGATTTTCTTTCAGAGTAGGGAGGGAAAATACATAAACAATCTAATCTGAGTTATATTAACCACATAAGCAATTTATAGAGCTCAGAAGAATAAAAATTAATAGCATTTAATAAAAGCACAATTTCTATCTTATCAATATAATCTTAACAACATGTGAGTTTCTAACTGCATTCAGGTGATGCTTACTGAAAGAGAAGGCACTTTCTTGCACTCTGTCATTATTTAGTGATGGACACTTAACAACCTAGCTAATCTGAAGTGCATTAATGAGGCACTAAAATGTTTTAAGGAATAAAGTAGATTTTAAGATTTTTTTGTTACATTGTATTCATTTAAAGGTAATTCATTTAAAGTTTGCTTGTCCTCTTGATAGGCATATAAAAAGGTTTGTTATACAGAGATATTACTCATTATTCATTTTCAGAGTTCATTTACCTTTGATTCATTTATTAATTCAAGCAGGCTTCACTGTTCTCAGAAAAGGAAAAAAAGGGTGTTTCATATAGCTTTGCACATTTATGGTGGATTAGCAAAGAAAAAGACAGGATATAGAAGAACAATTCATAACCCCAGAAGAACAATGTACTTTATATATATTGCTCATTTTTCAGTTTCCTCTAATTTTTCTATCCCATAACAATGATATATCTAAGGGCTGAATACAGAATTCTTCAGAAAAGAGAGCTTCCACTCCATTCAGTGTCCAAGGTGATATCTTAAAACTGGCCGTATCTTTAACAGTGATAATTTTGTTTCAGTGAATGGTGAACAGTTTTCAATGAATCAGTTCATTAATTGAAATTCAGGGAGATTTTTCTGTAGCACAAAATAGCAAGAGGGTTGCTTTATTTCCTAAACAAACAAGCAGAAGTTATGAAATTGAATTAACTGCTCTTAAAGAAGATAAGAAAGGATTAAGCAAAACTCTGAACACTTATCAGCTGGAGAAAGAAAAAGCATTAAGAGTTGGCAAGCAACAACAACAAAGTCTGAGTTGCAACTGTTTGCTTTACCTGTATTTAGAGAAATATTACAAAGGGAGGTACAAAGTTAGGGAGGTTTTCTGGAAGGGATCCTTAAAGTCGAGATGCTTAGACTCATAGATAGTATCATACAGTTTCTTTTTTATACCTCAAGAGTTCCACTTCAAGGCCCCTACAGAGTTGTGCTTGCCCCGCTGTCATAGGCATTCTGTTTTAAAACCCACTTGTAGCAACAGTTAGAAGTCTTTATAAGCTTCATCCCTACTTTTCTTTCTGGGCAGATTTTATTCATTTGCCTTTATATTAATGTTAGAACTTACCATTCTTTTTCCTTTTTTTTTTTTTTTTTTAATTTATTTCTCTATGATGTATCTAAACTCACAAGTTTTATCTCCACTCATTTTTTATTTATTGAGATGCAGAAATCACTATCTTGGCAACAGCTGACCACAAACAATATAACTGCATCAAGATTGTATTGCAGCTAAGGCAATTAGCCCTGCTGAGAAACACTGCTCGTTAGCCCAGGAATTCAGCTAACATACCCGTGCTGCCTCAAGACAAACTCTGATCCTTGGCAAAATAGGCAGTTACTGAGAGTTACAGAACAGACCTAATACTATGTTTACTTTTTCTTATTTTTTTTAATCTGGAAAACCAAGCTAATAACTTTTTCTGAGGGAAATATTGGAATATGTAGACTATTGGTTGGGCTAGTAAGTTAGATGAGCCTGGCTGTTCCTCTGCCTTTCTTTCCCCTGGCTGGCCTTTCTGTAGTGACAGCAACTTAGCCATTTCCTCTCAGCCTTCAGGTGACAGAATTAAATTTAACCTACAATGATGAGAACCCTTGAGCTAGCACTAACACTACCTTTAAGATCAGTACTGTTCTGTCTACACACCGCTGTGATGGACTGTTGTGTTCTGGCTATTTCTGGGATCTGCTGACATATCCCTAGTTTCTTTTTGTATAACAAACTTTCCACAGAACATGCCAAAATCTGACTTGGCTAACTTATCCAACAGGAAAACCATCACACCTCTGTCAGACTATATAAAGGACAGAACAAGAGCAGACATTAAACCTAGATAGGCCAAGAATATTTCTTTTCTTTAAATATGAGTTATTGATGTATTGAGTTGTGTACTGTTTCAGGGTAGAGTTGCATGACTGAATTCTGTCCAGAAATGAATCTCCTAATTTCTTACTTGCTTGACTTTTATTGGTTGCAATTTTCTATTTGTAGCTTACTACACTGGAACAAAAAGCAGAAGAGGGCATAGGCAGTGGTTAGTTTTTCATCGTTGTTACCTTTATTTGGTAGGGATTGTCAGAGGCTTTTTTTCAAATAATAATTGTTGCTTTGAGAAGATAGTCAAATAATAATCCCCTGGTCATGTCATAAATCTTTTTTGTTAGGCTAAGTTCTACCATTAGCGTTTGGCCTTCTTATGCAATTACAGTTCATCAGGCATAAAAAAAAGTATTTGTCAGTCTATTAATTTCCCACTGGAATTCTCCATTACTGGTCACTTGAGTGTGGAGTGCAAGCTTCCTTGGGATCCAGCTGGTAGTGACCACTATCAGTAAAGAGGAATTCCAACCTCTGGTCAACCCTCCCCTTCTTCAGTATCTCCTAACTTTCTCAGAAAAATCTATCAAGCCAAAAATGTCTGTGATTGTTTTCAGCCCAGTGCTGAATTATTTTGGAAAGCATGAGTAATACCAATTCAGTCACTTGAGTTAAACTAGCATGAAAAATAAACTGCACTTTCACCATATGTCCTGATTGAAATTTTCAAGCGTGGAAATCTTAAAAATGGCTAATTCTCCACACATTGGTCCAGGTTGTTTTATAAATCCTCTTAGAGGAAGGAAAAATTATTCATGGCTAATGAAAAATGGTTCAGTAATTGTAAACTTATGAGCATTTAAAGTTACACATTTGTTTAAATTTTCCCTGAAATAAGAAGTGAGTTAACACTGCTTGAGTTTAGAACTAATCAATTACCAGTAATGCTTCCTTGGTGAAGTCTGTTTCAGCATACAATTAAAGTGTGGTTGCATCACATTTTAAAAATATTTTTTCTTTAAAAAAATACAATAAAAAACACTGACACAACATTAATGAAGCAAGGTTTCCGTCAAAATATGACTCTTCCTCCAGTATCAACTCTGTTATTCAAAACATACAGTACTTACGCTCATTTTCCTGCTTTTTCCACTTCCTCAAAGTACTACTTTTTTCTGTTGTTTAAATTGTTAACTTGCATACAATATACAGAAAAAATACTGTGACTGAAACAGCAAAATGACGTTACTTATCACATATCAGGGATAGTTATAGCCTCCATCTTCACAGGGAGAGAGGAAGAAGGGCTGGACGTTCACACAAAAGGACTGTCTTGCCTACAAGTCAGGGTACACCAAGCTCAGGAGTCACTGATTAGGGAGGAAGGAGGAAGAAGCTTTGGATGCCCCTTCCCCTCACAGTAAGTTGACATTTGCTTATACAGTGCTAGAGCCAAAGATTTCCTAGGACTCCATAGAAACAAATGGAAGAAGACAAACCTTGCTTTGAAACCTTTAATCTTTGAAGATAACTGCAAGCAAGGGAAAATGACTTATCACAAAAGTGGATTGTTAAATGAGTGACAGTGCCCATCCTGTCCTCCTGGATGTATTTTGTTTCAAGGCTGGGGAGGTAAAGTCAAGAGTTACAGCAGGTATTGTGTTAAAGCAGCCAAAGAAGTATAAAAATAAAAGTATGTTAAAAAATAATAAGAGGAAACAAATGAAAATAGGTATGGTGGAGTATATAATAGGAGGTTAGAAGATCAACACTCTTTCAAGGAAATACCGCTACATAAAATACAAATCAGTGGAGAGTATTGAGCTAAAGGTCATTTTTCTCTTCCAATTTCCTAACCAATCTCTCTGATGAAAGCTTGATCCATCTAGGATCAAGGAGCACATGGAATCTAGAATCAAAAGGAGCAAAAATTTTATAAAAATTAAATAAATATCTCTGGATTTGGCCTCTAGCATTTTCATTTGACCTATTTTTCACATTATTACCAGCAGGCTACAGCTTGATGTTAGAAAGGTAAAGCATCTGGGTAGTAGTAGTCAATAGTGTTCTCATTAAGTCTAATTAACGTTCTTAGAATTGCTTGAAACACTTTATTTGCCATACCAGCAAGGTCAAAGACTTACAGAAGTAAATTAATTGTAGCAGTGTTTGTCCTACTTGAAAACACCTGCAGCAACTCCTGAGACCAGGTGGTCAATGCCACTAACCTAATCCAGAAAGCAATGATATGAAAGTTAATGATCTTGATAGAGAAATGATCTTGTTGCTTTTAAAGTTGAAGATTAAAATATAAAAATAAAAGACTCACAACCTCTACAAGAATATTTTAGCGTAAGTAATAACACAGATGAGTCTCTGTAGAATGAGCATCATGGGATCTGTACATCCAGTGGTGCATTATCACCTACATTTATTCTTTTATGTTTCCTTTGTTTATTTGAGTTGTGTGTGCTCAACTGCATTAAATATTCAAGTGTTCGACAGCTCTATATTTACAGTACAGGCAACATTAGCTGAGCTTTCCATATAGGTCTGCTCACAGATCTATTGAATCTGACCACAGCATAGATTGTCTCCTCATAACAGCGTCCAAATGCTTTTGTAACCATTCACATTATAGTTGAACTTGGTTGTGATCTCAGTGTGTATGATATAGAGCTAATACCTTATTGTTAGTCAATCATGAAATGTTTCTCAATATGTATATATACTTGCTTCCTCAGGCTATGTTTCAGACAACTTAAAATCAGATACAATATTAGTTTTTTTATGACATTATAATACATTTTTACTTTTTTTTCCCCCGAATGTTCTTATAGCCAATAAAAATAAATGAGATTCATATTTTTAACATTTTTATATTTTTGCCTAATTTTAAAGTCATCCTGACAAGTAACTACTTCCTGTGAAAGTCAACACACACACCCGCACAAAATCATCTTGTTAATAGTGTGAACAGATACTAATAGTGGTGAATGCTTCTATCTTTAGCAGAGCAAACATTGCTGAGCAGATCAGTCTGTTACATGAGAAACATGGGGTAGGAAACTTGGCATATATCTTCCCTGTGTGACCTGATTTAGCAGGGATTCACTGAGAGGTCTTACTGCACAGGATGTTGCATCAACACACAGCAGCTGCCTCTTTTCAGTTTAAGTGGTTTTGTTATGGCCCTATTCTTCTTTCAGTTGCTTAGAGGCTAGTACACTTAAACAGGGAGGAGGTTTTCTTTTACCTCGGGGGATTAAGACTTGCATTGCCAGGAAATGTAGTCACTTGCCTACAGGTTACTTAAGGGGAAAAGAGATATTCTGCACTCTTGGTGTGGTTGTGCCACTGTGCAGCAGAGAACAAAGATTCCTTGTGGCAATGTTTCAGCAAAACTCTTTCTAAGGGTTAAAGTTTCTCACTTATGGATTGCTTTGTCCATTTAATTAGCTAGATTGCCAGTTCTCCTACTGAGAATAGGTTCACTTTTTTTTAAACTTACCTCATACTTTCCCAGTATGACCTTTACAGGACAGCAACCAAAAAGCTTCCAGAACAGGCTGCACTCCGCTGCAGTGGTGCATCACCCAGCAGCATATGGCTCCCAACAGTGGTTTCTGAGATTCTTAAGGACATATTCATCATATGTCCAAGTAGCACCCATGCCTGATAACCCTATGGATCAAATTTCCTGTAACGTGACATGACTGGTTTAGCTGAAATGCAATTAGTGAATCTAAATCTGGCTTTTAATTTGTGGAGCTATAAATATTGTGTGAATATCCAGATCCTCTGTATTGAGGACTTGGGAGCCTCACTCAACACAAGGATAGGGCATTCAAAATATCCTTGCTGAGGTGTCTTTTCACAACTGTAAAGATGAAAACAGAGGAACATACAGGGATACGAATACTTTCAATTAATCATACGTATTTACTTAAATGTAAACATTCATTCTGTCATCCTTTCTGTTAATTCAACCCTTCAACTCCAACACTGCAACTCAGTATCAGATCTAGAAATTATAAAGCACTGCTGCCATCTTACAAATACATGTGGATATCCTGAGAACAGACTATACACTGTGCAATCAGATACCTTATATTTAGTAAATAACTTGTATTTAACATTAAACCTACTTGTGCTTCTGATGTAGTTGCCTAGTAGCAAATGCAATGTCAGGTATTTTTATCTTGTGCAAGCTATGCTTCCATGGGCAATTATAATCTAATTAAAGTCATTAATGTTTATGCCCTAGGGAAACATTCAGTTATTTGTAGGCATCTGAGTTTTTCCTGTCTTCCAATCCTTGTTGTAATTTATGCTCTGTTGAGCACTTCTAAATATCCACAAGTTATTTCACTGCCACCCCAAAGCAATGCCACCCTGTAGCCTGTGGCATTGTTTTCAGTGCTTCTATTTAGAGTTAAATTGAATAAACATGAGTAATGTAACTATTAAAGTTTCAGAACTGGAGCTATGGCTTTGGAAGGCAGATTTTATAAAGTTTTCCTGTACACCAAAGGATGCTCAAGCTTTTCAGATCATAAATCATGCCTTAATCAGTGTTAAGAACTCTCTCTTTCAAATGCAAGCAGATATCCAGGAGTGCCCAAAAGAATACACTGGTGATTTCAAAACCTAGACCAAATATATGAGATGCTACAAGGCAATATAGGCATTATTTTGGAGCTAGGAGGAGCACATAGCAAAGTATCAGTAAGGTAAAGATTTTAAGGTAATATTGGAAATTTTCCTGTAATTTACCAATTATATGCCCAATCTTTTCATCACCAAATGAATAATGTTTTATAAAGCAATAAGGTTTTCTTTCCAAAGTTCTACAAGGACTTGGTCTATAGACATTAAAGACAATATAAAGAATCCCACTCATAGAAGTAAGATGTGGAGCAAATTTCTGTGTCTATTAAAGCCAGTACGCTCAGATTATGAGACAGAAGAAGGAAAGGTGCCACCATTACCAAATGGTAATGATAGTTTCCCAGGTTTGAACCTTTCCTACTTGGAACTGAGAATTTTTGGGTGCTAGGTGAAACAGCTGGCAAAACAGCACATGATTTCATTTCAAGCAATCTAATTCAATTACTGCAAAGGGTGAGGGAAGTGGTCTGTGCATATCATTGCTGTCAGCCAGAGGAAGGATTATTGCTGATAGCCTGTGACAAGCAGAACATTTTCTCGACTGTCTGTACTAGTCTACCATCAAAATGTTCCCCATCACTGCAAAGAACAATCCATTTCAACTACAGCAATGAAAAAGTATTTTCTCATCCAGTGTAATTCTAGTTTTCAAACATTTTTCACTCCTTGTTGGTGTGAAGTCCCTTGAAGGTTTTCACAAAGAGAAAGCATGCTTTCCCTGGCATTCACTGATCAGGTTCAGCATGTTCTACAACCTGGTCTAAACAAGGGTTGTAAGGCTAGGCCTTTTTCTAATGTATCATGATCCATGTTAGCATGGATTTTATTCTCCAACACTAAAGCTGTTATACATGTATGCTATCTACAAACACTCAAGCATTTCACTCCAGGTAGGATTTCATACCAGTAGAGTTTATGAACTATAATTGTTCTGGTTTGGGACTAGAACTGTTTGTCCATCTTTATGGTTCTTCTGTGTGGGGCCAAGATAATTGTTCCAAACTAAGCTCAATGTACTTCAGTTTGAAAACTAGTGATAACCAAACATTTTATGACTAAAGCAGTTTCAGTAATTCCCAATCAGCAGCAAAAATGCTTCTTTTGGAACAGTTTCTACACAGAATTCAGCATGGCCAATTTGACCTTGTTTGAAATCTGCTAGGAACAGTTTTAATTAACACAATATTGGAAAGCCAGAAAACTACGAAATGTTCTCCCTCTTTTGACCAACTTTTGGCTAGCTTGACTTTACTCTAAATCTCAGATTTGAAAAAAATAAATGGGTAAAATTTGCAATAAATGTTCTATTTTTTCCCTTTCCCTACCTGCTTCCAGATTAACTCCATTTAGAATTACTCATTACAACAAAACAACAACAAAAAAAACAACCACAGATTTATGTAGTAAGAATTTAAACTATTCTGTGACAGGGTCAGTGGACGAAATACCTCTTCCCCCAGACTCTTTACCATTCCCATTGAGTTTGCTAGAATAAACTTCTTACATAATTTCAGTTACCTGTGCATAATCCAAAGTCATTCTGGAATCACGCACACACTCAGCTTTATTCAAACAGAGGAATTTTCAAGTCCCACACTTACAGACTGACATGGCCACAGAAATTTTTTTTAATCTTAAGTCCTTCATGTAGTATATGCTTTATGTAGTAGCTGAAGTGCTTTATGTAGTAGCTACATGTAGTAGCCCCATGATCAAGGCAGCACTTAATTGTGTCTTTAACAAGAAATGGGTGGAACTCAAGCACATACTGTCACATACCAGTTGTTCTAAGTATGGATAAAGACCTCAGTTTCCTTGGGAGTTACTTTTAACATGTGTAGAATTAAGAAATGCAAATAGATGTTCCATGAGGCTTTAGTCCCAATAATATATATATATAAATTTATCTTCAATGTTTTAAAGCTGATTTAAGAATACGTACAGAAATTACATTCTTTTTGCACGCTGGTCCATTTGCCATCCTGGAGGAAAATATCAAAAGCTAAAACTTTTTTTTTTTTTCAAAATAGGAACACATCAAACAATTCTGAACAGCTGAATCGCTTATATTACTCAGGAAAAGTGCTTGTCAACACTGAAGTATGTAAAGAACACAGATTTTAGGTTCCTTCAGCCTACGTTGTTCAGTGTGCATGTCAGTAAGGACACCGTAAGTTTAAGCGCTATGCTGAGAAGATTTAATTATCTGCTTTTTCCATTACATATCTCTAACCCACACTTTATTGTCCAAGCTATTAAATGAAAATTTGGAATACATCTACAGATGAAAATGGATTTATTTGATTAATGTGTGTATACAAGTGCAGGTTCTCTTGTGAACTATTCAAGTGTTGAGTTTAATTGAGCTACAGCTGGTGCTGACTATGTTTTCAGAGAGTAGGGATTTGCTGACTGATTGACTGTGTCTCCCTTTTAACCTGGAAGAAGATGCATTCAGTAAGAAGTGAAATTTCCTGATGATACAAAACCACAGGGATAACAGTAAAAAAGAGAAGAATGCATTGAGCAGAAATAAGGGCACATAAAATCAAGTAGCTTATACAGAAAGAGGGAAACTAGGCATACCAGTTAGAAAATATATTAAATTAGGAATTTTATTTGTAAATCTCTAACTCAAAAAAAAAAAAAAACAAAAAAACGAGAACAAGTAAGAGCTGCTGTTTTAATTATGATGCAAGTGTCCTTTGCAGAGGCAGAATAAATTAAATTAATCAACTTTTAAAACCCTCCAGCTAAGAACACCTCTCCATTGTTGTCAGAGTTGGATACAGTTGTTCAAATGGCATCACAGAAAGAAAGCTAAGGAAAATCACAAAATCAGAAAAAGGAAGAGAGTAAATATTGGTGTCCCCTGTTCATGCAGGTCAAATATCCTATATGACCTGACATAATTAAAGTACTGCTTATCCTGAGAAAAAGGGATGTAACCCAATGCAAATTGCCAGAGTGCCAATGAAAATTAAAATAAAATAAAATAAAATAAAATAAAATAAAATAAAATAAAATAAAATAAAATAAAATAAAATAAAATAAAGCCATCTGTATATCTAAAATTATATATATATATATATAAAAGATCTCAGGCAGCCTTCACTGACTAGAATATAAATAATAATATAATAAAATAATCCCACACTTAACCCTTATAACCATTTTGGCTGAACAGCAGTAGTTCAGGACAATCATCCAGAAATAGACCAACGCAGGGCCTCTTCCTGCTGTTCGGGGTATATAGAACCAATGCTTTATTTTCACGCTGCCCCTACTGTATTTTCCAACAGCATTAAGAGATTCCATGATGTCTTTCTTCATGTGTGAAAATCATTTATTTATTTCAGGTGGTCTCATTTCTTCTGTTTGATCTTTGTTCTTCTTTATCAGTAATTTCTTCCATGTCTTTCCATAAACTGTGATCTGTTCTTTACATGAAGGTTTCATACACTCCCCTGCTCCCCCCCCCTTTTTTTTTTCATCTCTTGCAGGGGAATAATACTGTAGTTTTTAATTCTACATAAGATATAAATCTTGTTGCTGTCCACAGTAATAAATCAAGATGTTCTACAAATGTGGTTTGCTTTCATGATTTATGTTTTTATTCATTTGGAAAGAATAGGTTCTACACAGAAATAATTGAGGAAATGTAATTGTTTAGGATATCTTAGTAGTTTTTAGCAATGTCCTTAATATGCTTTTGTATGCAGAGTCCAGGATGCACCAGAATTTCCTGTTTTTCCTCACTTTTTCATATAACAGAAGAGGAGCAATTTCAAGTAGACTCTGTGCCAGGTTTGCCAGTACCTCAAGGGCATGAAAGATGCACTTTTCAATGGACGTGAGAGAGCTGTGAATCAAGGCGTTTGGAACTAGGATGCTATTATGCCGCTGAGCGTTTTGTCTTCTAAGCTGTGTTTTCAAGCACAAACCTCTCTACCTGGCAAATCCTAAGCTACACTCTCATGATTTTGTGGCTCCTCCCTATTCTATAACCCTTATTAATAGATATATCTGTCAACAGCTGTCTGATTGGGCCAACCAGCTTCTTCTGGTGCATGGGGTCACCAACCAGCAAAGAGCTTTCTCCACCATGTGTTCAATATATTATGAATAAAAATATAAGGGTGGAGCCCAACCGACTGAATCTATTCCCAATAAATTCTCAATTAGTCTAAAGAATATATGCAGAGTATAAGACTTCATTCATGTGCTAGTCCTTACATCTCTTCAAAAATATCTATCCTTACCGTTCTGTCTTGAAGCAATTCAATGAAAAGAAATACTAAGCAACAGGAAAAAAAAATCAGAAAATATATATTCTATTATTTGATCGCTGAATATCAAGATGGCAGAGAGAGCCCTAAATTCCCTGACTCCTTTGTTGCAGTGTGCTCAACAAATACAATGCAGAATCAGTGGGAGCTTCTACTACTGACATTTCTCTAAATAGCGTCTCTTATGTCTAGATAGAAAAGAAAAGAAACAAATTGTGAAGAATATACTCAGCAGAATATAGAGAAGGTGTTTACAGTTTTGTGTCCTCCCCTTTTTTTCCTCTTAGGATGTTCTATACACTACACTAGAAATTAAATGTGTGTCCTTCTGGATTTTACATAGAACATTTAAAAGTTAGATACTAAAATGGCATCAATTAAAAATATTGGTAGTAAAAAAAAAAAAAAAGAAAAAAATCATAAACTGTTAACAAGTTTAGCATTAACAATCTGAATTTCTTTAAATTGTACCAAGAAAAGAATGACAGCTATCACCTGATCCTCACACATTTGCACATACATTACCAAACGTGTCTACAGTGCATTTCCATTTTATTCCAACAAAAGGAGATAGTCTTTGCTTCAGCCAGCAAGTCCTTTATTTCTCCTGTACTAGAGTAATTAACAGCAAAGCTGTAAAACTTCTGATTCCTCCAAGGATTTATTGAAATCCTGCAATTTTTGATTATCTTTCTCCAATGCACTATTTATAAATCCTGCCTTTGAGACCTTTTATACAAGCTATTTGTAAAGCACGTTCAATTTGTAGAGTAATCTGGCTCCACCAAGTGACAACTGCTGTTATTGCTAGTCTACAACTGGACCTAAAATTACACAATTGGGTACTAAATATTAATCTGGTAATGTCAGGATTTTGTTGGAGAGCTTTCAACTCTAGTAATTTACGCACTTTAAGCAGATTAGGTTGATGCGCTGTAGATGATTAGTGAAAACACTGAAACATTGGAAAGAATTTATTTGCCCCACTTATACTGGATGATGTTGAAATCTGGTTTTACAAGTGTCCACACTATTAGTAACTGCAACACTAACACTTATGAGAATAACCATAGTAGGGTAGAAACAAGGCAGGAGAGCAAATTATGTCCTTGAAATTCATTCATTCCACGGTCTTCTGGATGCTGGACAGGTAGATAAAAGAGAAAGGCTCCTGGAACATGAAAAATGTGTGTAAATGAGCTTACTATACAGACTTTAATATAAAGGTCTGAAAGAAGATGCTTTGGAAGGCTCAAAACAAAGTGCTGAAAATCACAGTTTTAAGGAAGGCTATTTTAACGTGTATTCTGCATGCTATTTTTGAATGACAGGATATTCTGAAAGGAAACATTTTTAAAGCACTCCAGAGGAGGCTGAAGGCCAGGAAAAAGCCACACACAGACAATGAAACCGAGATTGCTTCGGATGCTGTCTGCATCAGTTCTGTGTACTCACACAGAGATCCTGGGCTTAGCTTTTGCAAGCTCACAGGAACATGAAAAAGTAGATCTGCTAAAACCTGAAACTACCATAAGGTATTTGCTACATTTCAGATTTCCTTTATTATCATTACTACTTGCAGGTTTGGGGGTGTGTGTGATTTTGTTTTGTTTTGTTTTGCTGAGGGAGACTACTGAAAGGCTGAACAAGTTTTCTTTTGCCTAGTTCAAAGTTCTACTTCAATCAATTATTACCAGAAACACCAATAAAATGAGTCAGCAGCTATTGGAAACTATCATAAGCCCATGCATACAGATAGGCACATACACAGAGGACATATAGACTATTAGAAATAAAATTAGTATCTTTGGCATTACAGTTCTCTCTGCCACTGTTTCTCTCTATAGTGGAGTATACAGGATATAGGGTAACACAGATAGTATTTGTTTTACTTGTGTTCATTTGAGAAGACTGCAGGAGGAGGAAGAACCCAGAAGCACTGTCATGGGCGAGAACATTAGAGAGATCACAGGAAGGAATAGACAGGAGATTCACAACAAAGAACAAAGAGCCTGGTGTCCAGAAAGAACAGAAAGAAATTCCTAGACAGGACTACACTGAGATTGTGGCTACACAGCAGCAGAAATCCAGGAACAGCCTACAAAGTCATGGTAGATGAGAAGGAAACAGTGCACAGATCTTATTTCTGCCCTGTCATTTCAAATTGCCTTAAATTTTCTTAAGTAGAAATGCAACTTTTTATTTAAATTAAGCATGGCTTCTTTTTGGTTTAGATTTTTTTGGTCTTTTGGGAGAGCTCATTATAAGATTAAAGTCTGAGGCATTTCCACATCAAAGCTGTACTCGACTCTGTATCTTGTCACAGGAGGGAACAGACAAACTTGCAGACCAATAGAAGCTGTTAGTGTCCTCAGTCCTAGTATTATTCTGAGGAAGGGCAGCGGGATGTGAATAAAATAACAGTGAAAATCACCTTTGGGTATGAACTGATTCCTTTTGAAGAACATATTGAAGTGCTTTTGTATATATTCTTTGTCATCTTGTGTTAATCTGTCGTTGAATATAAATAAAAAGTAAAAAGAAAGAATGAATCTTACTCTTCTTGATGAAGATCAGGAAAAAAAATATATATATACATATACATATACAATTTTTTTTCTCCAGAACTCTGTCCTTGTCTTTCTCAGATTTTATTCCTTTGGAGTTACACACTTAAGTACCATTTATATATGTGTATCAATGTCACATAAGAGAACACCAAATCTAGGGTCAAAATCCTGTTTATTCCAAACTATAAAATGACTGTTGAGCATAGAGCAGCTTAATCAGGCAGCAGAAAGGAAGGGAATAGGCAGGTAGAACACAATACAAATAAAAAAGAAAGTGTAAAGTGCACCAGTAAAACCTGTCCTGAAGGTCACATTGAAACAAAGAAATAGTGAGTTGCAATGTTTGAGGAATAACCTGAAAAAATTACATTCAAGTTATACTTTGGTGCAAGGCTTCAGGACAAAAATAAATAAATACACAAATAATAATAATAATAATTAAAAAAAAAAAAGGCCAAAGAGAGTTTTCATGAAGCAACAGAGAAGCTACAATAAACCAGTACCACAGAAGATAAAACATCCTTAGCAAAAGGATCGAGGCAAATGCAGACTGCTATCTCTGCTTCCTCAATAATAAATGCTTCCTGGTTATCTACGGAAGACAACTGACTAAGACCTGAGCCTTTTTACTATCAAATAATGAATAATTTGATACATTAAATAAAAACAACATTAAAAATGGGTTGGCAGACGGGTAAAATATAGTAGTTCAACCTACAGGCAAGCATATAAAATATGACGTGCACATTGAGCTTCCATATTTTTTGTAAAAGTACCATTCTCCTACTTCTGGGACTTCTGTATTTCACATGTTTTACCCAAAATGGCCCAGTTTAGCTATTATTTCTCAGCTAGTATAAGTTGACAAAATGTGTGTGCATCTTGCTTTATATTTCCTTTTCCGATTGGAGCAGCAGCAGTCAGCATATCTGATCGAAGAGAGACAGTATCCATAGGAATGAAAGCAGAAAAGCCAGAAAGAAGCAGTTTTATCTAAATGAATATAATAAGAAACTAGACAGACTCTCCTGTGGCAGTTTGCACCTACTGTTTCCAAAACAAAAATGACAGGAAAGAAATGTAGGGAGGTGACAGAACATTGAGTGGACCCAGTCTCTGCATTTTCATTTTCTCTGCACCACAGATGCAAAAAACTGTCATCTTAGAAACTCAGTTTAAACAGTTTTGTGTTTGGTTCTCAGCAAACAATTACTCCATTCTAATTAATTTCACAAAATTTCTATAACATTGCTTTGTTTTGCAGCATTTTGAAAGTTTTCTAATAGGTCTTCTTCCAGCCTGTTTATACCAGAAATTGCTGGCTCATCTGCAGTAAAAAACTGGGAACATTGATTACATCCAAATTTATGACAAAATAGGTTAATCACTCTTTGTATTAATATTTAAATATTTTACAATGATTTTGTGATGTCAAGTGTTATGCTCTATTACAGTTGAATATTAAGATCAAATCAAATTTGGTCAAAATATCTCATTTTTCAAATGTTCCTAAATTTTAAAATACTTCTCAAGTCACACAAAATAAACCAAAAGAACCATGAAACAAACTCTAAACCACACTCTCTTTTTCAGTATGCTGCTTCTATGCTTCTTCTTTCTTAATGTAATCTCTAGTTCCTACTAGTGTATCTGCATATAAATATAAAATAACTATACTGACATTCATAGAATCATAGACGCATAGAATGGCTCGAGTTGGAAGGGACCTTAAAGATCACCCAGTTCCAACCCCTCTGCCATGGGCAGGGATGCCACCCAGTAGATCAGGTTGCCCAGGGCCTCACCCAACCTGGCCCTGAACACCTCCAGGGATGGGGCATCCACAGCTTCTCTGGGCACCCTGTTCCAGTGCCTCACCACCCTCTGAGTGAAGAATTTCCTCCTAACATCTCATCTAAATCTCCTCTCTTTTAGTTGAGTGGAGAGAATATACTGAAAGAACAACAGCAACAATAACAGAAGACATTGCAGGGAATGAAAATCTGTAACACTGGTCTCTATAATACAGTCGCAAAGTAAGAGAATGATAGAGATGTAGAGAGGTTAAAATTGGCAGAAGTAGAAAGAAGTGCAAAGATAACAGAGCTTGGAGAATTCTGCCACTGTTCAGCTTTTCTGTCAGTCAAAAATCATGTCACGTATGAAGTCCACATCAGTTGCAGTTCAGCTGCCTTTCCACATCTCTTTACCACTGCCATGCCACTTACAGCATTCTCTGGTGACAGATTTGCTTTAACTTTTGAATAAAGATCAGAGTTACTGGCAGGCTAAGCTGCAGAACCAAAACAACCCCAACACTTACAAGCTATTTTAATGCAAAACTTTATAAAGTCCTTTTGGCCATATAGTTATTAGTCATGTTTATCATCGTGAGCACTAGTCTTTCAAGTCCCTTATTTTTACCAAAAAAAAAAAAAAAAAAAAAAACAGAAGTTTTAGCATGGTGAGATACATTATCAACAGAAGCTCCAAATGAAGGTTAGGGTATATTGCTTTTTTATAGCACTGACCATTCATTTTTCACCTCTACTTTGGGTTTTATATTACCCACAGCATTTCCTAGAAATTTGCTTAAGTAATTTTAAATAAATAAATAAATAAATAAATAATAATCAATAAAAACAAACAATCAAACAAACCTTCTTATGTTAATATGGGCAGAGTACCTAGAGCAGGCCTGAATGGACTACTACTGGGTAACAACATTTGCTTCCTTGTATGTCCTTAGTTATAAACTATGCCTAATCTTTTCCCCATTGTTCTCTGTGGTGGAGGGAAGTCATTAAAAAGTGCTTGTGTGGGACCTGTTGTGAGAGAACAAAGTGTCAATCCATATCTATGTCTTCTACCTACGAACAATGATTTGCTCTTTGAAAATCATTCACCCATGACCCAAACCTCTGAGAGCTGACTGCAGCAACACAACACCAGCAGGAAGGAAAATTGCTTTTCCACACTTCATAAAAATCTTCCTTAACTGAATATTCTGATCTAGAAACAGAGCTGATTGTCCACACATTTTTCCCTGCCTGATGACAGTGTGCTGTAGTCAATGTGCATGCAGTGATGTTTTTAATTATTTTTGTCCTTCATTTTGTTTTTCCAGTGGCTTTAGGAGCTAGGAAGGATTGTACAGTACCTATTGCTACAGGCCTCAAAAAAATACTTGTATTTGATGTCTAGTAGAGTAGTCATGTTTAAAGAGAGAGCTAGAACAAAAGAGATCAGTTTTAACCCGAGGTTTGCCCATATAAATCAAGATCCTTTCCACTGACATCACAGTCCATGGAGGGGATAGAGGCATACAGCAGCAGGACGCTGGTGGTACTCTGCTTTACCAGCACCCAGGGGTTCTGCACACATTAGTCACCTCTGATTATGACAGGTGTGTTAGCATTAAAAAAGTTATACCAAGGTACTCTATTGTACCCATGAATGAGTTTCTTTCCATTGTGTTAGACAGCATCATCGTAATCAAAAACCACTGTGCATATAAGAGAGCAAATTTTTGCCTTTGTCTCTTTGTGTCACCATTCTACTAGTGTATCTAAGCTATTTAATCATTCACCAGGAAAAGAAAAAAGGTCATAATTAGTGGAAAGCAATGTATTTATACAAACACTATAAAGAAAACCAGTCTTGTCAGTCAATATTCCATTCAACATATACCAAAAAACTTTAAAAACATTTTTTAAAAGCTTACTTCCTTAAAAATACCTAGAAACTCAGAACCAGTGCTAAGTCTTGCTTCATTCATGTCAGGCAGATATTGGTACAAGTTTTGGGGGTAGAGAAATTGTGGTGAGAAGGGTTGTTTCTGACTGCATGCTCTGCAACTGCTGCATGCTAGAGAAAGCCAGGGTTCTAGTCAACTGACAGGTGGCAAAATGAAATTAAGACATATATTCAATGGAAATACTGAGAAAATGTTAAATGTTGATGCACACCTTATTGCCTTGTGATTCCTCCTTTGCTCATTATACTTACATAGTTTCAAGATTTCAGACTGTTACTTACATTGTTGTAACAGGATTAAGACATCCATCTGGGATTCTGGATCTTCCCTGGCACTGAAAGTAAAGATTTTGTGGCAAATCAGGCCAGTATATGTATGTTACAGTACTTTAAACAAATTATGTCTGTAGTAAAAGGGACAGTTGTATCTGACCCATATAATAATCATTGCATATATTTTCATCTCTGGAATCTCTCTCATAAATGGATTGAGATCCTTATTAAGCTTTCACATCCTCATTTATATTAAACTGATGAGTAATTGAAAACATTTTAGAATATATATGTACATCAAAAAGACATCAACACAATTAATACAGCTATGATGATTTATAGCTTAATTTTAGCTTAATGAAACACATGTTGTCTCACTTCAGTTAACTCATGCTTGTTTTCTTCTTACTGTATGTTGTTTTAAATGTAAGTAGGGCAAAGTATTTTAGAGAAAGAAAAAGATATAAGAATTCTTATTAGAAAATGGTTAGGGGTAATTTGGACAGAATCAGGAATATGCTACTAACGACATATTCCAAAGTAGAACTGGTTTGAATTTTAGCAGCTTATGGGCCTAATTTTATAAATCGTTCTAAAATGTGAAAAGAATAGAACACTAGGACACACATTAAAAAAACAATGACACCTGGATGACACACAATTCTTTTCATTCTTGCTGAAGGATAAATATCAAATGGCTGGCCATCAAGATCGTTTTGGCTCATTATTTCTACGGGATTTCCATCCAAACTTGGTCAAGTTAGTACAACAACTTTTTGCCCAGATATGTCTGTGCCAGCTTCTTCAAAAAATGTTTGCTTATTCTGATTTGGGAAGCAGCGCGTGCATGTAGCTCTCATGTACCAAATAGACTTCTTCATGACACTTCCAAGCTGATGATATCTACACAAGTCCTATGCAAAATTGATTAGAACTGAACAGTATGAAGGTATTTCAGAAAGAAGTCATCTGACAACCAAGGAGAAAAGCGCTGTGAAGAAGACTGAGTGGAGTGTGCAAGTCACAAGACTTGAGGACACAGCTGAGTCAGCAAGCCAGTGGTGCTAAAATGATCCTCCACAACTCCACGGGTAATGGAAAGCCTGGCAGTGCTGTTTGTCTATGAACAGGTTCACCCGCCACCTAAAGGAGGGAAGTATTAGCACCGTGTGAGAGCCACTTCGAAGTTTGTCTTCAACAGAGAACACTCTGCAGTGTTAATCAATTTTATGTTACACATAAGAACATATTGTATATATATTTTGTCTTCTCAGTCGGTACTGTGTTGCATACATTGTAGTTTCCACCCCAAAATCTCGCTATCAGTCAACAGAGCATGGCTGCTGTTCAGTTCCAATCATTCCCTACATGACCCATGGTCATTAACAAAAATGACTCAAAAAGGGGAGTCTAATCATCTGTCCTTATAGCGACATACATTTTATCCCGTTATTGAAATCAATAGGTATTTTAAAAACATTTTCCAGCAAGGGCTGGATAATCTATACCTCTCAAAAGCATCTGCTAACAATGTTAAGATTTCTTTTATTTGAAGACTTTGATGTAGGTAGCAATAAAAGCAACTAATTAACATTGCATAAGGTATTTCATATCCGATTGCTTGCTCAGATGGTTAAAACAACAACTTTCTATGTATGAGCCCTTTACATAGATCGCTAACAAAATGTGTTGTACAACAGGATATAACACCACACTCAGACTAAAGCTCTGACAACATGCATCAAGAACATCGCCAGAATCACAGCTCTGATTCTTTTAATTTCCTGTAAATATATGAAATAACTCTTTCCTTTTAGTGTAAGTCAGTAAAGCTAAGATGAAAGAACATCTTTTAATGCTGCACCAACTTTAGTAACAGTAGCAGCTGTTTTGCCACATAAGTACATCCGCTAGAATTAAACAAATCTAGTGTATCGCTGACACCAATCATAGCATCAGTCTTCATAGAGGAAAATGTGAAATTGTTTAGAGCAAGAAGAATCAGCTGAGCAAGAAAAAAATCACTACCAGAGTGTCATAAATTCACTACTGATACTATAAATACTATGAAATAACATGGCGGGTGCAACCTGCCAATAATCTCATAAAAATACAAATTACTTGAGAATAATATAGAAATAAGCATACATTGGCAACAGTTCAAAGCAGATTATTGGGACATGTAATTTGGACATTAAAAAAAAAAAAAAAAAGAACCTGGAGAAACATCTCAAAGTGTTTCTGAAAGAAATGTAAAAAGATTGAGTAACATTAAATACAATAGAAAAAAAAAAGGTGATCAGAGGTTCTTTAATCTTGATATAGGCGTGCTCAAGGAAAAAAAATAAGTAATCAAGAGTAACAAACAAAGATAGCAATGAGGAAAGCATTCTTTTTCAATCAAAGCATAGTTCATTTAATCACAGTCACTGTGTATTTGTGCCAAGCAGATGAATGACTAATGGTTAAAAGACCTTACCAGCATTGCTGGAAACCACTAATTGCTGGTTGGGCAAATGCAAAACAGGTTTTAGCTTTACATGAAGCAAAGCTTATAGGAAAAGACATTACTTTTGGTTAGACTAGTTGGTGCTGAGATGAAAAACAAATAACAACAAAAAAATGGAAGCTGAGTTCAATTAGATAATTTCATCCAGCACTTGGAGAGAGCTGCTTGCAAGGGTCTAGATGAGGTTGTTAGCCACTGTTGAGCAGGTATGCCTAATTACTGCCCATAAAACTGTGATAGGCCTGTAGGAAATCGATGAGAGGTTAATTGCACAATATCATAAAACCGGTATTTCTATTACGTGATTTTCAATATTTGATACATTTTTTCCCCAAGCCTATGACAGTTTTTGTTTAATTTTGGGAGGTTTGCTTGGGGGCTGGAAGGACAGGTTGATAAGTATTTGGTAGACTAGGCAAGCAGAAAGAAAGGAGAAAAAAGATGTAAAGAGAAGCTAAAATTTTGTTGTTCTGGCCTTGTGTGACCCTATGAACTCAAAAAGAGGGCCTAAGGCATTTAACCTGCTAATAACTTCTCATGCTAACTCCTAAAGAAATTATGAGTCTTTTGTCTCAAAAGGGGGAACTTCTTTCCTGACAGGAAATGCAAACACAACTCTGTTGGTATCTGTTGATGAAATAAGAGAGGAAGGTGAGCAAAGTTTATTTACACTAATATAAAAACTACATAGATGAGGCTGGAGAAACAAAAAAATATAAAATCTTCCAAGAAGTAGAAAAGGGTATGTGTGTGCATCGTGGACTATGGTTTGTCATAATCTATAAGAATTTTTCCAGTTTGAAATCAGCTTGCCACACTACATCTAAGCTGTAATGAATGAAATCAAGTAGGCAAGAATAGCTGTTTTTAAAAAGTGCAGGAGCTATGAAATGCTCATTTCTCAGATACAAGAACACCAATTATTTCACTGTTAATAAGCTGCAGCTTAGCTGATTTATTTTTCTCCTATAATAGAGCGAGTTTAATCAAAGTTCAGCAGTCCATGCTCAATGAGCTTAAGTGTATAATCAGCCAGTGCAGTCTATGCAAAATGACACAACTGAGGAAAACGGTCCCCTGATCAGGTGGATCAGGAGAAGCGACGTATCCCCATACCTGGCTTCAAGCCTGATGCTCCCCAGTGAAGGCTGCTATCCAGGTCAGGCTGCTAGCCTAGCGCAGACTTTGTGCTACGTTTAACGGCCTTTCCCCATATAAATCTCATGTTATGGTGGTTTCCATCTTATCGACGGTGTTTTTGAACAGTTCTTTTCATAAAACAAGACTGTGAGACGAGGTTTTCCTCAGCAACCCTTACGGTACTTTCATTTCTAGCTATGGTGTCAGGGATGAGGAGCATGACCCAAGAAGCCTGGGAAGGGCTCGCCTCACTCTTCTGTGAGAGCAAAATACTTTCAAGAGACAATTTCTTTAGGTAAAACGCACAGCTCTAACGCTAGCTTTCCCCCCCTAGCTTTGCTGTTTAATAAACACCTCGCGTTCCGCCCCCGTTTCTCCCCGTTGAAGCCCGACCCCGCAGGGCCGCGCCGCCGCCGGCCGCCTCAGCGCCGAGCCCCCCCCAGCGGCCACAGCGGGCGCGAGCCGCCACAGCGCCAACGGCCGCAGCGGCTGCGCGAGCCGCGGGAGGAAGGGGGCGGAGCTTCGGCGGCCTCGTCGGCCAATGGGAGAGCGCGGCGCTGCAGTTTGAACGCCGGGACGCGGCACTAACGGCCGGGCCGCGCGCAGGGCTGCCCCCATTACCCTAGCGGGCAGGCGGCGGCGGCTGGCGCCGGGCTCAGGCAAGCGGGGCGCGGGGCGGGCGGGGCCCGGCCTCCGCCGGGGGAATGGGGGGAGCGCGTGGGGTCCCTGCCCAGCGCCTCTTTGGGGGAGTAGGCGGCTGCTCGGCCCTAGTCCCGTCCCCCTGGGGAGGGCTGGTGCGGGGGGTGTAAAGGGGCCGGGGGCCGGTTCCGAGCCGCTGGGGCTCCGCTGCTGTCCGCTGTGCCTCCCCGCAGCCGGCCTCCGAGCGGGCATCGTGGCGGTGGGCACGCAGCCCAAATTGGGTCACTTCACCCAAAGGGTCACTTCTGGGTGCCTTCCGCAACTGTGGGACTCTCATGCGGCTCTTATGTGTGCGTGCTGATTAAAAACACCTCGAGTTTTAATTGTGCTTCTCTGTGCCTTTTCTGTTGGCATTGGGGAGCGCTGTGGAGCACTAGCCTAATGAGCGAGCTCTTTGCCCTTTATGTTTTTAAAGGTAGAAGATGGCTGAACGCTTGAAAAAGCCCTTCAAAGACAGCCTGAGTGACATAAAAGAACGAATGAAAGAGAAGAGAAATCAGAAATGGATAAGGTTGGGTAAAACTAGCCAGAGCACAACAATGAAGTGCAAAAGACCAAGTAAGGCGCTCGAATATCCTAATTCATAATTTTTCTAATTTATTTATTTTTTAACCAAGTTGAAATACACACTGTTCCTTTGTAGCCAACAGCTCTGTGCAAATGAAGAGCATCCAAGCAAACAACAAAGCTCTGGCTCAGGCTTTGCAAGAGGAAAAGCTCAAACTGAGGGATGCCCAAACTACCATTCTTCATTTAATGAAAGAGTATCAAGATCTGAAGTTTCAGATGTTTGTCTTGCAAAGAAATCTTTGCTTCAAGCAAGCACAAGGACTTGTTGAGGTATTTTTAATAATAACTTATAATTCTGTGAAGCTGACCATTAGAATTTGCACCAGATATTCCACTGATATCTTTATGAACTCAAACGTTTCATAAAAGTTAACTTTTTTTCAATCAAAGCTGAAGGTACCTGGTAGAAGTGTCTTCTGATACAGGTATCTTCAGGATTTAGTTACTCATAATATTGGTGAGAGGATATTACATTGGTAGTTAATACCTGGATGTAACAGTGTTGGGTTTTTTTTGTTCGTTAGACTAAACTGTCAGCCTTGAGTGAGATAATCTCAAAAGTTTCTAAGAACTTACTGGAGTCAGTTGATCTCCTTGGCCCAGCAAAGGACTTGTGTTCCATAGGTGTAGTAAGTACCTCTTGCTCTCTGTGGGGATTTCTTTTATTTTTTTCCCCTTATTCCTTTGAAGCAGCATAGATGCAGTTTTTGAGATTTCAGCCTTAGTATGGAGGTCTGACTAGTACCTCTGGGGGGTGTGTAGCAGGACTGAGGCTCGGCTATGAGGTGGGAGGGTTACCCTGATTTCCTATGGCTTTGTGTCTTATTCCATGTATCTTCCCTGCAGTTCCTTATCCTGCCCTCTATTTGTATGATTGGGGTAGTGATTACTGTTTTGATGGAGCTGAGCATGTGAGATTCCACTGCATTTTGTGTTAGCCAGCCAGTAAACAAATAAAAGCAGCAAAGGGTCTCTCTGGCCCTTCTGTGTGTAACTGGGCTATTGTCTAAAATGTGGGTATGGTACAAGCTTGTTTCAGCTGTTTAGTTACAGTAAGACTTATTTTCTTGACAGAATCAGAGAGTGCTTTCTTCAGTGCTTGAAAATAATTCCAGTGCCATAAGAAAAATAAGTTCTGTGTAAGTATCTTTTGCAGATATGTATTTATATCTGAAAATCTTGTTACAGTAAACTTATTCTTCTGACTGGAAAAAGGGAAGAAATACAGTGTAATAGAAGTAGTTCACATTGTTATAAAATATATTGCTATTCAGTAAATACTACCTCTGGTATTTTCTTTAGAGAGCTTCCACAGTGTGCTGATGGAGGTGATCAAGTGCTTCCAAGTAGACTGATGGCTGATAGTGAAACAAACGAGCTGTCTCATTCTGTGACAGATACTTGTCAGTTACCTGGCAATGCCATTTCTTCAATCAAAGTAATTCTAGACAAAGGTAATTAGATCAAAGCGTCTGACATTACTTTATTCAGAAGCAGGGAAAAAATGTGTGAGTGTAAGTTTAAAACAAAATTACTGCTTTTGAAGTAATTGTGAAATCCTTTTCATTTGTTGTAAAGCTTAGGTATTAATATTGGCAACTGGCAAACTTTTTGAATGAAGATGCATAACAATGGGGGAGCAATGTGAAAATGGTTTTTCTTCTATACCTGCAATCTAGCTTCATTTATCTTCCAAACTGTTAATCAGAGTAAATTAATCTTGAGTCATGCATTATTTAAGAAATCAACAACTGTTAACAAAGTAAAACACTTAAAATAAATGACCTGGGGATAACCTCTCCAAACAAAACAGTTTAAAGGAAAATCCTGATGTAGTGTAGTATAACTGCTTTCTGTTTGGAGGCTGTAGTAAACATCACTTATCAAATCTCTGGAGAAAATTCTAAGATGGTCTTAATTTTTGACACATTTAGAACTTGAAAAAAAGTTCTCCAAATTGTTGTTACTTGGCATTAATATGTTTTCCTTTTCAATTACAAGGGCAAACATCTGATTTTCATGTGGACAACATAGTGTCAGAGCTGGAAAGTGATTCTTCAAATGGAGATGGATTTAGTACTGTGTTACCAAAAAATGTGTCCACCAGGCGTCGCTGTTCAAAGATAAGAAATCAAGATGAACTTTGCATGGGTATCTTGGACTGTTTGGAAGCACTTGATTCAACAAGAATGCCTTCTAAACAGGATGAAATTGGACTTGAAAGTCTATATACGTGTACTGTAAAAAACATAAATTCAGATATTTCTCATGTAAACAAGATAGGTTCAGAGCTGGTGTGGAGGCAGTTGGATTCTGAAGCTGCAAAAGTCAATTCAGACAACAGTGCTGATCTTAAGCAACAAAAATATAAAAGCAGAGAAGGCTCTCAACTAATAAGAGAGAAGCATCAGAAGGTAAAAGTGGAAGGGACTAAAAATACTTCCAGACCAAGACAAAAGAAAAGACAGGGTAAAGAGAATTCCAAAGAAAAACTGGATTTCTTGGGTGGCTCCAGTGATGCTTATGACTTCAATTTTGAAGAGAGTGTCCACGTTACACCTTTTCGACAAAATAAGGTCAATGACACAGATACTGTTGTAGATGACAAAGGAAATTCATCTGTAACTAATACCATAGAGTCAAGTGATAGTGAAGAAGATTCAGATGATAGCCTTTATGTACCTTATAAGAGTAAATCCAAAAAAAGGAAAAGTTCAGTGGACAAGACAGATATGTCACCGGTCCACGTAAGGCCAAGGTCTAAAAGATGTTTGGTACAGCATGAGCAGAAACTCTTCAATGAAAAAGAGACTGAAAGCAATAAATCAAGTGACAAGTCTGTTAGTAAGTATGGAAAGTGTTCTGTAATTGTTTCGTTTATATAAACTGTTGGGGGGGGGGGCGGCTTTCTTCATCTTTCTTTTTGCAATGTTATGCTGTTTCTCCTTATTAAAGTCATTTAGTTCATTCTGACCATCTCTTTTTTCCTCACAACAGAAGCAGGAATTAAAGATATGTTTTGTTTAAGAAATTGCTCAACAATTAGTTAACATTGTATTTCAGATGTGTTTCAAGATGGATTGAAGCTGGGGGGGAGGAGGGAGATCAAAAGTATAATTTGAGAGAAATGAAAAGATGGAGATGATAGTTACAGCTGAGAGTTTCTTCGTATCTAGTATGTTCATTGACATTCCCTTTTAGGATATTTGTCTGAGGTGTCTTAAGCAACTGTTGATACAGTATGCCTCACTTTTTTTTTTTCAGAGCAATCTTCTGAACCATCTCGTGGTCATCTCTGTGATGTTACCAATATTGCTTCATCGCTCCCTAGCACTGGGAATGCACCTATTGTCCCTGAAGGCGAAAGACCATCTCCAAAACGCAAGCGTAGCTGTACTCTTATTGTGAGCTATAAAGAACCAAGTATTTCAGGGTAGGTGTCTTACTTTCCAGTTTGATATAAAGTTCATGATCAAATGAGGGATTTGAAAGGATTACTTAAATATTGGAAGTAAGTTCTTATTAAAAGATTCAAAGAGGAGTCGTGATTAGTAGTAGTGAAGTAGTTTGTGTGACATTGAATTTACTAGTTAGAAGATAATGTTTTTAATAAAGGAGGGAACAGAACTCATGTGTTTGTTTTTTTGGTTTTTTTTACAGGAAACTTAGAAGAGGAGATCCATTTACAGATGTGTATTTTCTGAATTCTCCAATTTTCAAGCAGAAAAAAGATTCTAAACACAGTTCTATTAGGAAGAGATCTCTATCAAAATACAATGAGAAATTTGTTGGTTGTTGAGATTTCTTGTCATGCTCACAAAACTATGAAGAAAGGAACACTTTCATCCAAGAAACTATTATACCATGCAATTATGTCTAGTTGTCTAATAGTAAGAACATAAAGCGAAGCTTTTTGCTTTTAATCCAATAACTTTGTTTTTGGTGATGTAGGAGAGACAGATTACCTTTTATAATAACTAAGCTGATTCTATTTAAACTCTTTGGGGAGGAAACATTCCTACATCCTGAATCTGTGATTGTCAGAAATGTGATGGAAAAGATGGTGAATGAAATTTTATGACTTATATCCTGCTTCATCGGAGGCTCACCTGTGCCAGCCAGTCAGGCACTAAAGGTCTAAATTTTTTTTAATAACCGCGTTTGTACAGATCTTATTTATGTAATGGTTGTAGTTTCATATTGAAGCTCATAATAAATGTTTCTGTTGGAAAGTCAGAATTGGCTGTTCTTTTTGCAGGGTTTCCATAGTTGGTAGTAGAGTCAACTGTGGGTGTGCTGTGAGCCAAGGTACTCCTCATCTTATGCAGTATAGGCATGATTGGAAGCAAGATTGTCAGTTGTAATCTGATTATGTAGCTAGGACTCTCAAAATTATCAATGAGGGGTGGCTGGTACTGCTATGAACATAAGCTAACTAGATAGGAACAAAGCAAAGTAAGTTATCTGTGAATCTTGTGAAGATTGCTCAGTTGTGGGGACTGAGGAAGTAAACTGCAAACAGTTCTTGACCTCTTTGCTGTTAGGAACTTCATAATTCTGGACTTAATGTGCAAGTGCCTTTACAAGAGGAATACCTGCCACATGTGATACCACTTAGTACAACAGTTGGCAGTGAGCTAGAAAAACACTATTAGAAACCATCCAACAAGATTTCAAGGTTGCATAGCACTTAAACTGGCACTTTCTTTCACTTCAGAAACAGGACTGTTAATGGATGCATCAATAGAAAGAGGAAAACTGCATTCAAAATAAATGGGGAAGCACGAAAATAGAGGTTGCTCATTTGTTTTGCAACACTGCCTGTCTCACCTGTCCTACTTCAATAGGTAGAAGAGCTCTTTTCTATAATAAAAATGTAATGATTTACTGTTTTACTGGTAACTTTGTAGATGACTGGCTCAGCAGTTCTAATAAAAGCTGCATCTACTTGCAGCTTGAGAACATCCAGTAAAAATCAAGTAATAAACAGCCTTTAGAGGTTGGAATTAAAATTTAACCTCCTACTGATACCCTAAAATTCTAGTTATTGATATTACCATCATCATTCTGAAACTGCCATTATCGAAACTTAAGCAGAATGACAATAACATCAGGTTGTTGTTTTCTTTTTTAGCAGATGTCTGCAACAGCTGTTTACTAGGCATTAAAAAAAAAAAGATAGGCTAAGCAGCCCAAAGCAAATGTATTTATTTTTGGATAAGTTTGAAGAATCACAATTGTAGGAAGGATTCTGAGTCTAGCTCCCATCTGTTAACTAATATTCCTGGAAGTCTCTAAGAAAAAGACTGCCTTTTTTGAATGCTACTTTCTGCCCTCTGCACTGTACACTTCGTGACGTGGCACAAGACTCAATCTTACTGGAAAAAAAAAATCTTTCATTTTCTAATTGTTTGTCAAGTAGTAGACAGATGCAGGTTTTAATTACAATATGCAAAATTCTACCCTCTGAGTAAACTAATGGTCACAGTAGGTAAGTACAAGTTCAAAACAGACTGCTTCTGTGTGTATCATATGTTGGTAATAAAAGGCCCTACTGGACAAAAACTAAGCAAAGGGCATTGAGACTTTTTGAACAGATAAATCCCTAAATTGCTTGAGTTGTTAAGGAGGCTGGAATAACAGCACTGTAGCTCAATTAACGTGAAGGTGGGACTGCTTGCAATGTTTGGAATCTTCACAGCTTTCCCTACTTTGCCAGCTCAGCATGGTACACCATAGCCAGTTAAGTGCTCCCAATGAACTTACGGACTAATTTCAAGGGTGTGTGGAAAATGCATTGATTGCAGTCTTACAGCTTCATGGTGCTCCACTGTGAAATTGTTTGAGTGTATATATTTATAATGGAAGAACTAATGGGAAAAAAAAGAGACCAAAATAAAGTAGGGTTTTGTACATATATAATTTAAAACTATTCTGTACCAATACAATATATTAATTTTACAAATGTAAAATTCATCAGCTGTTAAAGCATTTGCAAAACCACATATCCTACTGTAACTTTATTGCACAGTATCTATGAAAATATTAATTCTTAAATTAGAAAACGTTTCAATATAGAAGAGACAATCTGATTGAAAGACAATAAGAAAATCTACTCTGAAAATAACAAAATTTCACAGGATACCAAGCTTAACAGGTGCATCTGTAGGCCCAATCTACAAAAAAAGGATCATAGCATCTGGTACTGGCTATTAAAAAAAAAAACTCACTGTACCTTAGTTATAGATCCAAATGTAGGTCAGACTAATCTCATGTGAAACACTGTTGCAATTCTAGTGTTAACATTTTTGAATACCTTATATACCACATTTACTACTTCCAGGTAGTTTCCGACATCTACTAGCTGTATTGATTTATGACTTAACATTGCACAGGCCTTTTGCAGGAATAAATTCCTTGATGCAGCATAGATGTTTTGTTTTTCAGCCTTATAACTATTGAGTTTTACCAGTGTATCATCTGTAAATATAAAACACCAAGAATGAGAATTAAATTTGTTTTTCACAAAAACAGTTATAGGTTATAGTTACAAACTCTAATTAGAAAACGTCAAGTGACAACTTTTTGGCCTATACTGATGATCCTCATTAGGAAGTTAGGTGTACCTCTTAAAATGTAGTGTAAGCAGCAAAATATATATATTATATATATATATAACGTGCCCAATTTGAAGATATGCTAACATGAATTGTAAAATGTTAATATGCTCCTGGGTCTAAATAATCACAGTTAATAAGTATTTACAATAAAGCTTGGTAGAAAATCCAGTTTACCACAGAAGCAAGTATATAGGATAGAAGCTGTCATACATTGACTTTTGTGTACAATAGTCTTGTCTCTGTTGAATAACCTAAAGAATTTATCAGTGAAGAGTAGTAAATGGAGTGGATCATGAAGTGCATCATATCTAAATCTTCTTAAACCAATTAAAATTAAATCTAGTATAATTAAATTGGAGTCTCTGAAGTTATTTTGTGTACTTATGTCCTGCATAAGCCAAGTCATTATGACATCACGTATCTAGCCAGATATTTTTATTTTTTTTTTAAATAGTGGTTATGAGATTACAATTTGCAGGTTATATATTTATCAAAAAAAGAAAAAAAAGAAATAGAAAAACTTGCATCTATCAAAGGTTCTTTTTTCAGAACTGGCTGCTTTTATCTCACAGCTTCTCAACCAGCTGAGTATTTTATTTTAAAAAATAATATATTATAAAAAGACTCTATAATGAAAAGAGTGTTTCAGATGTTCCCTCCCCCTCCCCCCACTGTTGTTCTTTCTGACTGTTTTCTTTTTTACTGGAAAAAAAAAATAATAAAACTTTTCAAATAGTTACTGCATTAGGTAAGCTATAACATTCATTGCCCTGGAATTTTCTTCATATTCCCAAACATGTGCAATTTCCCATACTTTAAGGATTTTTCTGAGGCTGTGGCTGGTAAACATATGAACATATGATAATGGGCACACAAAAAATTTTCAAAAATTAAATATATTAAAAAGCATTTTAATAAAATAATTTTTGTAACTTCAGTATAATACATGTTTGCAAAACTGAAAGGGTTTTTAAAAGTGCTAATTATTAAACAGAAGTTTTTTGAAACATTATAGTCCCAAAACTGATATATAATGGTTTCCTCTGCCCATGATGTAGGCACACTGATTAGCTGTAAAAAAAAAAAAAAAAAAAAGACAGTGTCACTTGTCAATTAATCCGGCTTCTTTAATTTTTGTATAGAAGAATTTCTCCAGTATATTGGCACATTTGTAGTATTCGCTCTCAGGGGGGTTGTACTCTCTGCAATTTGTAAAGACTCGCTGCAAGTCTGCCATGAATAATTTCTTAGACACGTAGTACCTATTCTTGAGTCGCTCACTCATTGTTTTGAGATCTGTACAGGAAAAAAATAGATTAACAATGTTTGATTCAAATATTCTTGTATGCAATATCCCTTTATATTGATTTGTCACTTGACATAAAATGGCAAAGCTACGGTTTAGAATTTCTAATTGCTTTAATGGTTTGGTCACTGTTTTAGCTTCAAAAACATCAGTTGAGCCCCTGGAACTAAGTAATGATTTTGTGTAGAGCTTATTTTTCCTTCTTTAAAAGATTAAAGACTCATTCTTTTCTGTTCTCATATTTGTCTTGAGTTTCCTGTGGGTATCAGGTGTCCCTAACTCTCCTCTAACTGCTTTGTGAGGCAAAGCTGTTGTGAACTCTGTTGGAAGAGGCCTGAGGAATATATAAGCAAAGAATTTAGACATCTCAAAACATGTGTTAACTGTTTCTGTGCGAACACAGGAGAGAACAGACATCTGTCTGTACTACAAGCAGTACAGAAACAGCTGAAACAGAGAATTTCTGCCAACAGATACTGCTAGGAAGCAGAGACTAAAGACTTCTAGTGCAAAGGAATTAAACCTTACAACTTAGTAAAGTTACAAAAGTGATCTATTGAGTTATTATGACGTCCTGATTATTTCCCATGAGGTGTGGTTTTGTTTTTTTTAAAAGGAGATTTCACTTTGATAAAATAGAGAAAACCCTGTCATACTGACAAAAGAGCTTGCTGGATGCTCTGCAATACCTCTGACAAAAGAGTTTATTAAAAAGTTTGCTGAATGCTTTCAGATACCTCTTAAAATGATATATAACTTGTCACTTACTAGTGATGCATGTTTTTTTGCAAAAGCAAGGGTTTAATCAGCTGCCATTAAGTCTGAAATGTAGGTGCCTACATCTAAACTGTATGCCCATAGTCTTGAACCAAAAAGGCTGTTCAGCCCACCCTAAAGCAGACATTGCCTGGCTGATCAGTTACGCCACTCTCCTCTACAGTAAAAGTATGGCTCCTCCTCTCAAATACAACTTTCATATTGCAGATGGACAAGGAAAAAAAAAAACAAACCCCACAGTACTTACTGAAAATAAGCAGCTAAACGAACACTTAAATACAGTGTGTTGTGTTTTTTTGTTTGTTTGTTTGTTTTCCTATTTGAAATTATGTCTGAGTGATTTTTGTACAATATCTGTATGCTGGCAGTGAGAGCAGAAAGAAAGCAGAAGTTGATCATGAATCAAAATGCAGGTTGTGCTGGGTTCCTTAGCTGGAAAAGAAACAAAGGAAAACTAAACCCAAAGACCTCAACTTAATTCTAAAATGAGAGCTGCTTCCCCCACATCCAATGTAATAAATTTGAGCCAGAATAGGATAGATAGCATTCCTACTTCGAATTTGTCAATCCAGGCAGCAATTTCTTTGTATTTTTTCCAGTGGTTACTGAAAGATACATTCAGATTAAATTGCCATCTAGATCTAGTCTCTGCTCAGGAAAGCAGAGAAAGAAAACTCTGCCAAGGGATGGTAATCAACATTCTTTTTCTTCATTGCTAGAAAATATGTTTGTGTCAGGGATACAGGAAGCCAACTGCTATTTTATGAAGTACATAAATTGGTATATGCAGGGTAGGAGTCTATACAAAGCAACATGAACACTCCTTCACAAAATAGATTGATAGAAGTCTGCAATGAACTTGTGTTTCCTTCTCTAATAACATTAAAAGCAATCAGAAAGATGGAGGTATTTTATAAACAATGCAGGTACACCAGGATTCAGTTTTAAACCTGTTGCAATAACAATCAAAACAAGTATCTGTTTAGAACAGCACTGAATTGTTATAGAAATTACATGACAGACACCAAAAGCAAAGAAAAACACTATCAGCATTTGTGTACTTCCCTTTGCAAGTAACCTTGCATAAAAAATAGCTGTATGGAAAAAAAAAAAAAAAAAAGAATACAGACAACTTTGGCGTATCTAAAACACAAAGATAAAAGTTACAAGAAATGATTCATATAATCTGTTGAATAAAATATTCTGCTGAACTTAAATTGAAGCAAGACCTTTGTTAAGGGTTAAATAGAAAACCCTGGTACTTTTGAAAAGGCGTTCTTTATGTGATTTAGAAAGATTTAATCTATTTTTCAAAGCAATTCAAACACTCAGATGTTCCTGAAAGTTTGCCAAGAGACTTTTTAACATACCCGTAGTTAATGCAATCACCAGTTACCCCACATATTCGTACAACTCATAAACCAGCTAAATACCAGAGAGTTTGAGCTGACTACATCATTTAAGAGCTCGCTAGGGACTTTCTAGGGTATACTGAGATTTCACATGTATACACCAAGAATGCTTCACAAAGGTCACAAACTAGTCATAAATTTTCAAATGACAGCATTGTACTCTTGGCACTTCAGTGCTGCAAGCTACCCAGCTGCAAGTAATATATCTTTTAACATAAAACAATCAGACTACAATTTGACTGCTATGTCTCCAGTTATAAAGATTTTTAAACTCTATACTTAAAAAATGTTAATGGAATTACCCATGGGAAACCTTATAACTTCATAATATCCAGGAGCTTCTGTTCTCTTCACAGGTTCCATGAAGGGCCAAGCGCTTTGATGGCTCTTTGGTAAAGAAAAAAGTAAGGTATCTAATATGGAAACTCTATATTAGAAATCATTTTAAAGTCTTTACAGAAGATAAACCAGAACACTCACCTTCACCTGTTGCAGGATAGTTTTTAATGTGCTGTAAAGTTGATCTGGATCCTTGGGCTCTTTACTTGAAAGAAAATATTAATACAAAAAGATTAACTTGAATCCCTCATCTTCATTCCTGTGATATACATCTTAACTAAAAGCAATTCCATAACTCAAGCATTTCATGGGAAAAAAAATATATATAAAATAAACAAAACATTTAAGAACACATCCCTGGCAGATTGTATATCTATTTTCCAACAGATGGAAGGAAATTTCAAATGTCTTTGTTTAACAACTTTTCTCAAAAGAATCTCAAGTCCGCTTCACCATTTTTCACTGTTCAGCACTTACCCTCTTTCTTTTCCACTTGGTTTCCAGCCAGTCTCTCCTGTATACCAACAGCATGAGAGATTATATGAGAACTACAGTAGGTCAAAACATTAACTGAGTTATAGCAACTCTAAAAATATAAGCCATTTCAGCATTGACAAAGTAAAATGGGTTTGTTTTCATAAAAGGTACTCCTAATAGAAAACACTACAATCTAGCTTACAGCCCCATTCAGTTTCCTGCATGGCCCTCCCTCCAGACTGCAGAAAAGTTTCTAAAATATTCCTATATGAAACAGCCATTTTTAAAAGTAATTCAACATGTATTTTACCACAACCTCTATAAAGAATAAAGATGGCAAAGTTATTCCATTTGATTCCCTATGGACACAGAATAAACTGCAGAAAAAACACAGCTGAGGAAAAAAAAAGATACTTAGATGTTCTATTTCTGTTTTTGTCCTGTTCTACGTCCATGTTTAGCACAGAATTCATTCTTGTACAGGAGTGCAGCACATCAGTGGTGACAGAGGGAAATTTCTGACTATATTGTGATACAAATCAAAGAGGGATCTGATGTAAATAAAATTAAACACATGTACATAAAGAATCATCACCCTGGGATGCCTACAGGAGTACTGAAGGCAGCAATTGTGATGAAAATGCAACAACCTTCACAGGTATCAAATTGACAGACTAAAAAACAATTACATATTAATCAAAAAGAAATATGTGACTATATTAGTATTTCTATTTTTAACCTTTCTTGGGTTGTTCTGCTTCTGTTCTACATTAAAAGAGGTTGATACATACTAATTCCAGGAATGCTTTCTATAGGAATCTGTCGTACTCCATCTTTGAAGCAAGAAAGGCCAGGATAAACTTTTCGAATCTGAGCTTGTTTCCTTTCTATGAGCTTTTTAATGATCTGTAAAAAAGCAGCAGAGAAAACACAAAGGAGTTGATTTGTTCAGAAGCAACCCAGAGGATTAAAGCAAAACTGTAATGGAAAACATTCACATCCCGAACTTATGGTCCCTTATAAATCCAAGCTGGTAACAGAGGCAAACTACCTGGCCAAACACCGATTCTGCAGGTGAGGTTAGCAAGTCTCCCAGATGCCTAGGTAGGCACAGATCGGGAAGAAAAGGAGTCATGGCTTGCTGTACTGATCACAAGCTGCAGGTTCCAGCAGATGTAGGGAAGGAAATTTCCTGAAAGCGGTTTGGGGAACTGGCTTTAATTGCAACGGCTGATACTTTTGGACTGCTTCTGCACCTCCTGGTCAGAAGTTTCAAGGCACATATTGAATGCACATATTTCAATAGCATATATGCTCATATTGTGAAGTTTTAGAAATAACTGTTGGTTTCAAAGCCTCTATATAATCGTAGGAGCTGCTTAGATATCAGTCACAGATACTCTTACTGAAGATTTTATCTTTAGAAAGTCAAAATCGATGTCACTCTTTGTAACCAATATTCTACTTGTAAATGACAGAAAAGGCTTCCCCAGTCCAGAGGTTAACTCTGTTCGGCTCTGCAATCTCATTACCTCAATTTTAAGCAAATTGAGATGGTGCTTTTGATATACACTTAGACATCTACCTAAGTTTTGTGTATCCTGAATATGTCATTTTCAATATGGCTTACTTTAAAACTGAGTAAACAAATGCAAAATTGTCCAGACCACCACAGAGTCTGAGAGAATTCTTTCTTTGGAAATAGTAAAGACGGATGTATTGTTAAGCACCTTTACTCGCATACACATAGTATATTCTCTCAAAGAAGATGAAAAGAAAAAAATCAGACCTTCAATAGAAGTAATAGAAGTAACAAATGTTAAGGGCCTACAGCATACAGCAGCACCATGGCCACATTCTAGCATAACATAAAAATACCTTCAAACTAGTTGTAAAATGCAGCTTAAACTCATCTTGTAATTTAAGAACTCCTGGCTCTTCCTGATTAAAATGCACTATTCAGTCAGTAACATTGATTACTTAAAAGTCAGCAGGTCACAAAGCTTTGTGTAAAGGGATTTTTCATATTTTTCAGAATGAATGTAAATTAGCTACAAATCAGACAGCGCAAACTTACCAATGGCAGCCATAGGCATATACTCTAATTCTTTAAATAAAAGTTTAGAACCCATGAAAAGTTTGATTTTTAAAAGAGACATGACTAATAAAGTCCAATGTCCAGTACTGGCCCATACCACCAACTAAACAAATCAATACATAATCCAGACTGGGAACATTCAAAACTTTATGTATGTCCACAAATCATCTTCATTGCTTTTGATTTGACTAGAAAGGTGAACATGATAAAACTGCAGACTGTGAGGGCTATTTCTAAATTTCCTTGGAACAGAAAGAATAATAAAGCCTAATCTGTGTTTTGAATATCCAACAAGCAATCCTAAAATACAATTCAGAGGATTGTATATTTATTCTCAGAGAAGATACAATAGCAGTCATAGACCACTGTATAATAACAGCTTGCTTTCTGATAATAGTAGACATGGGATGTCCAGAGGATCAAGGCACTTCATCTCCAAGGAGAATGTCTCCAACTGATTGGGACAACATGGAATGCACACCAAATAAGAGAGTGAAGAATGTGTTGTAACTTCAAAACTAACTTCAGTTTTTGGAAGCTACATGTTTCCACTGCCATTAGGTATGTCTCAGACAAGCCACTTTAAAAGACTACTAGTCCACTACGTGCCCACCCCAATAACATCCCATCCCTGAAGGGAAGGTGATAGGTCTGGAAGAAGACTGGGATCTGAAGAGTAACCCAACCAAGCAGAAATGAGAGGTAAAAATCATGATCTGTGCTATATGGACTTTAGTTATTAAAGCCGACCTAATAAGTGAAGTTAAAAAAAAAATGTAAACTAAAATCATAGAATATCCTGAATTGGAAGGGACCTATCAGGATCATCAAGTCCAACTCCTGGCTCAGCACAGGACTACCTTAAAATTAAACCATATTTCTGAGAGCATTGTCCAAACACTTTGTGAACTCTGGCAAGCTCAGTGCCACGATCACTTCCCTAGAAAGCCTGTTCCAATGCCTGACCACCCTCTCAATGAAGGATCTTGTCCTAATATCCAGTGTGAACTTCCGCAGATACAGCTTCATGCCATTGTGTCCTATCCTTGGTCACCAGAGAGAAGCAAACTAAACGCATAGCCCTCAGATACTTTCTTTCTGCTAGCATGGGCTGAATAGTTCTACTGGACAATGATTGTTATATAAATAAACATTTTCACAGGAAAAAAAATGAATTTTAATAACCTTCGAAAGAATAAAGTTAAACTTGTAATTTCAATTTCTTTAAATACCCAAGAAGGCATTTAAACAGGAAGGTATTTAAACACAACTGGAAATGTCATAATTATTTTGCTAGAAAATTGTGTTATTATATGAAAAATTATGATAGAATAAATAAAAGACACCCCACATTAGCTTCAAAGGGACAACCTGGAACTTTTTTTTTGGGGGGGGGAAGGGACTTTCTTTCAAGTAAATACAGGACATAGTACAAACACCTTGTTCAAAAGTTACCCTCATGAACATTAGTGTGATTCAGAGGGTGGGGGGGACAGAAAGAAGTCAACAATATCAGAAAACTGCAGAACAAATACAGGAAGTCTCAGAAAAAATCTGTTATCTATAATGAATAAAATTAGCTACTAAATACTACTCAAAATATCATTACTTTTCAACATTTCTTACCCCAAGCCAGTAAGGTAGAACATAATTCTTAAACTGCAAAATTATGGCACTGAGACATGATTAAAAGTATTACTCAAATTTAAAATATGCACTCCAATGTTTAAAGCACTTAAGAGAACAATAGAGAAAACCTGACACTAGCTACACTGTTTCTAAACAGTATTTCTAAACATCTAAAGAAGTGATTATGTTCAGTGCTTCATTTCAGCCTTTACCTCCTTTTGCTTTTTAATAATAACAGAAAATTCCGTGTAGGGGATCCTTGGATTTAATTCACATCCCATTAATGTGGCACCTTCATAATCCTTGATGTAGCCAACATATTTTGCTTTTGGTACTTTAATATCTTTGGAGAAACCCTGAAGAAGAAATAAACTTAAGTTATTATTATGCCATCTTCTTTTTAATTTTTTTTAATTAGAAAGCTATGATGATTTAGAACTAAATTCATCATAATGTTAAAATAAAATACAGATAATATAATGGAAAGAGTTACAGATCAAGGCTCACAGTGCTGCAAACACCTTCTTATGGAAGTTACTTTATACAAGAACAGTTAATTGCTTATATATATACAGGGAGAAGAGGGAGGTATGGGAGATAAAGAGATGGAGGAAAATATTTTTACTACAGACACATTTCCAAAACTTTGGCATTTTAATATTAAAGTATGCCAGTCCTCTAAGTCATTAAGCAAGAAAAGTCAATGTTGAAGTCAACGAAACCTTTGTCCAAAGATTACAGTAACATCAAAGTGTCAGAAAAAATATATATATATAATTTTCACTTTTGTATTTCAAATGGAAAAAAATAACACATCCTATTAAAAGTTCCGAAGTTATATTAGAGTCTTCATACAATTCTAAGTTAAATGAATAAGAAAGAGACAAAAGTGTTAATCAAGACACTAAAATACATAGTAAGACTCTCACTTGGGCTACATTTTATTCTTCTGTTGCAGTGATATCTATGAAACCTGGGTTTTAAAAAACAACAGCAACAAATAATAATAATAATAAAAGGAACCCAACCAGGATTTCTGCCTCACCATTTATAATCAGAGGCTTCAGACTTACTCGGAGACTAAGCAACTTCAAATTTGTGAAGGGACATTTCAGAGGTGAAAAGGAGTCTGTCTGCACAGGTATGATAATAGAATCACAAACCCATCCTTTAATTCATGTTGTATGTGTAAAGAATGAATTGTACCAGTTCTGTGAACAGAATCATAGAATGGCTCAGACTGGAAGGGGCTTGTGGAGGTCATCTAGCCCCACTCCTGATCAGAGCAGGTCTCATCAGATCTGCGTGCTCAGGTCTGTGTTCAGTTTTGAAGACTTTCCAAGAATGGAAGTTCCACAATCTCTCTAGGCAGCATTTTCCATTTCACCGTCCTTATGGTATAAAAGGTAAGGATAAAAATCCTTATTTGCAATTTCCCACGTTCTATCTTGTGTCTGTTGCCCCTAGTCCTATTGCTGTAAGATTTTCTCTCTGAGAAAAATCTTACTCCAACTTTGCTTTATCCTCTGACTAGATAGTTGATGCTTGTTTTATCTATCGAACCTATTTGACAGATTAGACATCACAAGCTTTCTTGCACTTGAACATCATGCTTCATACCAGCAGGAGCAGCTATGAGCATGAGTTCAGGTAAATTCTAGTTTGTTGCGGGTATGTATGGTCCTTCTTTATACTTCTAGAATCAGTGAAGAAAGTGAATGAAGTCCAGAAGCAGCTAACCTATATCTGACTTTTTAAGACTTGACATATGATAGGCTACATCATGTAGTGATACAATACTCTTATATTCAGATGATTCCTTCAAAATAAAGTGCATTATATGCCAATATCATTACAGAAAATAAACACAAAGTACATTTTATAGATTTAAAATATACACTTAAAATCACACTACGCATTTTTAATCAACTAGTTTACTGTATCTATTTGTTCGGTTCAGTCACTGCTAGATGCTGACTTCTTGTGCCAAGTAATTTCTTAGATTGACTTACTTGTTTTTTGAAGTAGCCAATAGCATATTCATCTGCGTATGTGAGGAAGTTGAGGATGTTATGTTTGATGTGGTACTCCTTCAGATGGTTCATTAGGTGAGTTCCATAACCCTGTGTGAAACATAGGAGCAAAAATCCATCATGAAGCCTTTGAAGACTGCACATATTAGAAACTGTGGACTAAGAGTTATTACAGACTGGTTTTCAAAATGCAGCATTTCCTCTAGATCCTGTTTTAAAGATTTTGTCATAAGTAACTTGGTAAGCTATACTCAGGATCAAACTGTTTTCAGCCTTGTAAAGGTATCTTTGTGACCCAACAAGGAACAAAATATCACAGCTTCTACTGCCTGATTCGCTTTTAATATAAGAGAGACCAAAACCTAGACTCTCTCTAGGGGTAAAGTGTGCATCTAAAGGGATGCATTGCCCTGGGAGGTGCAACTCAAGGTGCATAATTTTTTTCTTAAGTTATTTATCATCTACTAACAGACGTATTTCACCAATAACAGGACTGTGTATGTTGTAATAACAAAGCATCCTTTCTTTGCCACGTCACTTCAAATTTGCAAAGCAGTGGGACTGTCAGAATGACTCCTTCTAGGGGAACCCACTCTGACATGAGGCCTCTATTTTTCTGAGTTATGTGCACCTGCAGAAAAAGCTTCTGCCTCAAAGATTTCATCATCTGAATGGATCATAGGGTATAAAATGAAATTTTGAAACAGTTATTACCATAATAAGCAGCAGAAAATTATTGAGTTCCCAATCAAATAAATAGCTATACCTTTTGACTGTACACAAGAATAATTTCCATTTTCATTCAACCCAAAGTAAACAAAAGGTTCCTTTTATTCACAGTTCCAAGTAAGCTATAGTGTTGCCCTTCTGCTGTGTGTTAAGAAATGTGAAACAGACAGGAAAACACATAATAATGTGTTGTTCCTGCATATATTCAAATTTTAACATCATGGAGAATGACTGGATATTTATACAAATATACATGGAATATTTTGTATGAAATTTTTACTTCTATATGTAAAACAGAAAAATAAATTAGAAAATACATGCTTCCAATTAACAATTTAATAGCCTCAAACATGGAAACAGCCAGATAAAAGCAAGTTAGGTAAGTGCTGAAGCTCAGCACAAAAATTTCATAATGACATATTTTTGAAAAGCCTGCCTCTCTAGGTACAAAATTAGTGTGTTAATCCAGGTAGTGTCTGGAACGTCTGGTGTTCAGACCTCATATTCAAAATGAAGCCTCGTGTGTGTAAAAATAAGTTCTTCTGAATTTGAGGAAGTTTTTACAGTCATATGCTCATTTGTTAAAGTGGCAGAAGTTATGCATCAAATACAAAGAAGTGTTTTGATGACTGACGACATGTTAAATGGCACAGCATTTCTTAGAACTCAGAAGTGCTCAAGAGAATGAACAGGCTTTCTAACTGCAAATTTGAGAACTCAAAGAGGACAGTCTGAATGAAAAATTTTAATGAAAAATGTTTTCCTTAAATGCAAGTACCTGAACCATCCAAGCATTTCACTTCCCTTCTCATCAACAGGATGAAAGGAACAGCGTATGAGACTGACCTTTTATTTACACCCGAACCATTGCAATTTATTTCAGTAATTCTAAGACAGCTAAGCTCTAACAGCAAATGTCATCTTTTTACCTCTAAGAAATTCCAGCAATTACAATGACAATTAACTCAAATATTTTCAGTTGATCTATTATTTCCACAACCTTCACGGGATTTATTCATTCTCACAAATGCTTGTCAAAATCTAACAATTTTAAAGGGAAACTGAGTTAGGTATGGTAAAATTTAAAACAATTTTATAACATGATACCAGACTTTCTCAAAAACAATTTGACTTTTAAAGATCACATATAAAGCAAAACTTGATCCATATTTCTTGCTCCAGACTCAAAATAAATTAAAATATGAGTTTATTTTTCCCAAGAGTTTGCAGTGACGCCCATGGGTGAACATGGTTGTTTGTTTTGTTCTTTTCAGTTTTCTGCTGTTGGGGGTCATCTTGCTCAGAAAGGAATGTGGGAAGGCCAATTTTCAGAAGTAATCAACTGAACTTCACAAACCATGAGGCACCCAAAAGGTAACAGAAGAAATTGTGAATTATGTGTGCATCTGCAACCTAGCCAGGCACTCTGAGGAATCAGATTTTTTCTTTCATTATATTCTGAAATGTTAGCCCTTGAGAATCAAAACACAGCTTTGGCATCTTAACTTGTGTAGCGTGTTTCGTTGTTTTAATTTAATGAAAACACCTTTTACGATTTATTTAAGCATTGAATAGACATACCTAAAGCAAGATCTGTTATTGCTCATATTTGCTAAAACACTTCAAATATTTTTATGACAGGTGATTGCTATGTACGTGGGAATGTTCCTCTCTAACACTAGAATTGTATAAAATTAAATATAACCCAAGAACTAAAAGTTGTCAGGCTTGCACACAGTTTCCACCTGTTCAAGTGCTACAAACTCTAAATTAATCCACATCTCAGCTGTAACGGTTTCAACTGAAAAACATGTAGCTACAGCACCATCTAAAGGCAAAATCCTCAATGAGATACTTACAGTAGATCTATCTGTAGCCCTAGGGAAAGGGAGTTTAATCTCCTATATATTTATAGTGCTCTACATTCTTTCAACGTAACAGCTAATGCTCAGCTCTGAGAATATTTTGTGAAATTGACTCAAAAAAGAGCCTACAGAATAGCGTGGTTTTATTTTGAGGTGCATAACTATACCTAATTTCTTTGATATATCACATTTTCATTGAAGTTGTGTAACCCAATAAAGTGATTGAACATAAATTACAATCACATACAAACCGTACTTATTTCAGCCAACCATGAGGTGTTACTCTACACTGAGAGACAATTGCTGAAGACAAAGGAGTGAATAGTCCAAGAACAGGAGAAAAACTAACACTATTTCTGTTTTGAGGAAGATTTTATTTGTGTTTTTTCTTAGCAAATAATCCTACTATTATTGTAATGATTCTAAATCTGTACATATGTTTAGGTTTTCCATAGTATATTCAAAATCACTGTATCTTTCAAATCCTATTTCTGTTTGGTAGCTCAGTATATCCAATGTGACTAGCAAAATTAGGAGAATATGAAGTGGTGAATGGAACTCAAATGTATTTAATAAACTGTAGTGGAGGGTTATTATTACCTTAACTTGTTCATTGGAAGTCACAGCACAGAAAACAATCTCTGTAAATCCTTGGGAGGGGAACATTCGGAAGCAGATACCACCAATAACACGACCATCTTTTATTAATGCAAGGGTCTTGTGTTTCCTGAGGAGACAAAAATAACAGTCTCTTTAATTCATGTACATAGTACATCATGTGCCATTACCCTCCTTTTTTTCAGAAGCTTGATTCACTTCTTTCCATGATGATACTGTAATTGTATATGTTACCTTTACATTAGCTGTTTGTATCTAAAAAAGAGTTTCTAATTTAATATCATGCTTTGAGTTTACCATAAAATTCATCATTCATGTAGCAAGGTCCCCTAGCCTTGCCAAGTACTCCTAGGTACTAGGGTAATGCCAATAAATATGAGTTGCATTGCTTTCATTGACTCTATTCCTGACAGTTGTGCCACTGAGCTGTTCTCAGGATGATTTTTAGCCTGACTAAATTAGAAATTAATGGAGTTACAGGACAGTAAGTCCTTTCTAAGGGATTCTTGTTTCCTTGCATGAAGTCTGTATAGCAAAGTTATCAGTTTCTAACACAGCTAATCAAGCAAGAAATTATATTTCATATTTCTAATCACCCATTCCTAGTGGAATCGAGACCAGAATAAATATCCATTTCTGTTGCACTTACACTTACTGCCAGAAAAGATACAAGGTGCAATTTGAACTCTTATGTCAAGGGTCAAGAATTTTAGTGTCATCTTCAAGGTCTGGAAAGATTTACATGGCACCTGTTCTCCAGCTTATTCAAGACACAATACACAGTATCATATAAATTATATAATCAATACAGCAAATTTAGGGAAGGCATCTTGGGGGGGAGAGGGGTGTTGGCACTAAAAAACAGTAGTCTGAAAAGTAGTTATATTTTCAACAGTATGCCACTGTTGAAGTAGATTTTATACACTGTATACATTCTTCTTGTACTTATTTAGTGCTTTTTATTTGTGGAATGAAAGCAGCAATACAGTAGCTTGTGCTTTTAATTTTGTTTCTTCCTGTTTGAATTTTTAAGCAGCAAGATTCAGTAAGGATGGCCACTTTGGAAATCAGAACAAAGGCAATAGTAAGTACACTAACAACTGATAATAAATACGTAATTATTATAATATGATAGTATGTAGTAAAATATATAATAAGTAATAAATAACAAGATATAATAAATATAGTAATTAAGTAATTAATAAATAATAGGTAATAAATAATAAGTACATTAATGTGGGAAGAGAACTGTTGGACTCCAGTACCCCGTACCTGATGCAGGTTTGTGTGTACCCACTACTTAGTGTAGGTCTCCAGCATGTGTCCCTAAACATCTTGGCAGCTAATGGGTTTCTAAGGTGTCCAGGCTATGTGCTTTGCTTCCTTTGGGTCAACTGTTTACCAAAGGCACATAGGGCATTTTCTTGCTGTAGCAATATCCATAACTCTTTCTCAAGCACAGACTGCTCTCCAGACTTATCTGTACTGAAGAGCACTTTAATTGCCAGCAGTTCCTCTCAGCCTAGGAGAAGAGTCTTTCCCAATAAAGGAGGAGCTAGAGAAATATGGGAGAAGGTCATGGCTAAACACCATTACTTCACAATTTGTCTTGACGTTTAGTTATTGGGAAACCTGTATTCTTCAACCAGTAGCCTCTGCTTGAGATCACAGTGCTAATAAGATTCCTAAACTAAGATCCCAGTGCTGTCTCTGCCTCACAGCTGAGCAACACTTACCCCAACATAGGAGAGGGGAAAAGAATCTGGACTGGTGCTGGCCCTCACAAGGACAGTGCTGTTCCTATCTGAGGAGCCCAGGAGAAGGCCCCAGGATTGGCCTCCTGTGCTTGGTGACTGAAGTCCTGGCCAACAGTCCACAGCACTGGGCTGCCTAGGCTTCAGGGACTGCATGGAGCCTGCAGCAGCAGTTTGTTGGCACTGAGAGAGTAACGCAGAGGGAAATGCTATCAAGCCTAAAAGTAGAGGAAATGGTTCCAGAAATGTTTTCATAACTGCTGCAGCTACAATATTGGGCATAGAGACAGCAGCTGATATCACTGGTGGTGGAGGCAGGCTCTACCAACAACCAGGCTGGGCAGCTGGCTGAGATCGGCTCAGGCAGAGCTCCTCCTGAGGTGCCTGCCGACATACAACAATGAGCCTACAGGCATGCTCCACTGCAAAGTGCTGCAGTCAGCACAGCGGGCCCCTTGGCTATTGTTGGACATGGATCACTCACGCTCAGAAATTCTGGGAAAACAAACTGACTGGGAGTAAATAGGCATAGGCTCTGCAAGAAACACAATAGTGAAAAAGTGGACACTTGTGAAGAGAAGGTGAAGTAAATGGCAGGGCAAGAAAGATCCTCAGTGTGTTGAGCAAAAAGAAGAAGATTGATACCTGACAGTCTTGAGACTGCAAAGGGTTAAAATCAATAGCAAAAGAATGTTGTAAACAGGAAAAAAAAAAAAAAAGAAAAAGAAAAAATACATAAGGCAAAAACTAAATGGAATATAAAAATCAGAAGGGGCAGAGCTTAAATAGCCATGAACATGGAAAAGATCCTCCCTTTCCTCCTTGAGCACAATTCATCAGAACACTAGGGTGGGTGAAGGACCCATGCAACCTGTGGATGCTGCTACAGCCAATGCATCTCTTTTCAAGTGCCTGTGGTGTAGAGCTGTACCCAAAGCAAGATGGGAAGCTCGCACTAATAAAGAGAAAAGCAAAGCACTCTTGTGAGAAGTGATTCTAATCTTTCTCCCATGTTGACATAAATGCTGTTCTTCATAAATCCCTTATGTTCTTCTTGTTCTTCTTCTATGAAAAGCCTTCAATCTCTCTGCCATTTGGTTCACAGTCTCCAAAGACAGAGGATGAAGCAGTCTGCAAATTAGTATGGACCCAGAAACCACTAATGAACGCCACAACTATTTTCTGACTTTCAGTTCTAACGTTCATAAGTACAACATATGTAGGAGTCCACTTACCACAACGACACACCACTTGTCATTAATACAGCCACCAAAATGGTATTTAGTGACCAGCTAGACTAGCCAGGACTTACTGTGGCTTGAAGAGGTGGGAAAAGTGTAATAGGGGAAAAGGTCCCCTCCACATCACCTGGACTGCTGGCCTATTCCTACACTGCTGCCTTCAACAAGCACCGTGCTCTCTCCATCTCACCCTCAAAACTCCTCTCCAGTGGTACTCACGGATCAAAGACCAAGCGTGTGATGTACTCCTTCGGCATTCGAGGCAGCTGATGAGAAAATACATTCTGCAAACCAACCAGCCACATCATGATCTTCTTGTTTGGCTTCTGGTTCAGGGAGTTCCCAACCACGTGGAACTCAATCACTCCCCTGCGCTCCTCCAGCCTCGCTGCCTCATCCCGAGCCGAATGTGCTGAGAGGAAGTTGGTCTATATGACATAAAAGAGGAACATAATCGCATTTTGTAGATTTCACATCCTCTCATGAAAAAGCCTTAAGGAACAAACAAAACCCCTCTTTTCTCAAGCCGTCTTTTTACAAAAATAGAGCTACCAACAATTACTTTTTTTTTTTAGCAGCAGAAGTGACATCACCAAATAAGCGTGATATAAAGTCTTCACTACAGTATACAAAAGCTTATTTAAGCTTCTTCTCATGATTATTTAGCAAAAGTGATGGTTATATCTCAACAAGTTCCAAAACTTGATGGGGGAGAGAACTCATCCAGTTGAAAATCACATTTTCTTTAGCCTAGCTAGCTTGGACAGAAGTAGTAATGGACTTGCCTACACATATTGCAAATCACAGATTTTAACAGCAGTGCAGGCATAGTATTTCCTTTTCCTTTCAGCAGAGCTTTCCACTACCTACACCACTGTCATAAGAACAACAACAACAAAAAGGAACATTTTAATTCCTACTGATCTTGTTGTTACATATCTGGCAATTGCATATGTATATTTGCATGGAGATTAAATTCATACAGACAACTTATTTAACTTTTTTTCAAGATCATTTTAGAATGCCAAAACATCTCCGCATGCACATACTGTTTACTTTTTAGAGCAAAGTTTGGCTGCTGGGTTTCTAGTCACTGCCAGTCTCAACATCCAGACTGGCATAGCACTTGTAAATATGCAGAGCCATAAGTCACGTTATATAGTTTGAGCAAGAAATGTAGGTGGATCCAAATCTTCATCACACTCTAGCTAAACCTTGGCAAACAAGAGCTGCTGGCAAAACAGTCTGGCAAAGGGAACAGAAGGAGGAAAAGCCAGCCAAAAAAAAAAAAAAAAGCAAGCAATTCTGTACATGGCACAATTCTGCAATTCTGTTTTTCTCTTCCAGCAGAAGAAAAAAAAGAGCAACTGTGGAAGAAAGAGCAAATAACTGCTTAGCTTGGCTCTCCCGCACTAGACAGAAGATTTAAATTTGTGTCTTTCATTCTTCTGCAAGATTTGAACCTAACTTACCTTGTCTAATGAGCTACATCTATGATTAACAACAAAAAGCATACTCTAGAATTGTCCTGCAACAAAAGTACCTTACAGAATAAACTGGGATCAGCTTCCTCAGTATCACTAGTTTCCAAGTCTCTTTAAAAACAGTAACAAAGCATTAAAAAAATGTAGAATTATTCTTCATGTTAATGATACATTTCATCAATACTTCTTGCTTACCTAAACATATCCTCTCAAAGTCTGTATTTCTCTTACTGACAGCATGGTAAGTTTTGTGGACTTTTAGCTTTTCATATTTTATTCACATGGAACATTTATTTTAAATAGACCATTTACAGACAGACCAGATCTCTGCATTCCTCACCTCTGGCCCAAGCATTGCTGCTGGATCTGTAATTGTTGACATGACTTCGTTGATTAACTCAATAGGAATATCTCCTACAATTCTTGGTCTTTTTGAATCCTCCAGAGAATAAGGTTCATTATTTTTTCTTTTTTCCCCTATAAAACAAAACCAGGACAAATTAGAAATGACCAAACTGTCACAGACAGCTTAATCATTGTATTTGTGAAACCAGCAATGAGGAAGCAGACCACAACTGTGGACCAGTTTAGATGTTCTCAGATATAAGCAGAAGGTTAATTGCTTTCCTAATTAATTGTTTTCTGATAAGGAGCTAGGATTTACAGTTCTTTTTTATGGGCAGGAGAGAAATTTGCATCTTAAATACTAATATGCCAGGAAGTCTGCTAGTACATATCCGCAGAACACCTGAACAGCATCAGCTGTTCAAAGTCTTAAACAAATCAAGCATCATGGGTGAAGAAGTACTGAGCTAAGCAATACGTAAGTTATTTCAGACTCCATTTCTTTGTTATGATGAATGCTGGGGCAAGATCAATGTTACTGCTGCACACACAATACAGAAAACCTTTGCCTTTCCATCAAACTGCCCTATATTAATAAAGTGTCATCCTTCTACTGTTACCTTGAGCGGTTATAATATGTAACTAGCTACTGATAACACTTTGAACTCAACACATGCATAACATGTATAGTCTATCAGGCAAAATTACCACTGGAGGATCAGGGATCAATACATATTACAGCACGTACTTTCAGATAATATGAAATCCCATTTTTTGATTCACTGGAATTAAGTATCCATTATAGGGTTTTTTTCATCGTTTTTGTATACCAAGCAGCATATACAGTCTGACGTCATACATGTTTGACTTAGAAAATCCATATGAAGTTTCCAAATCAAAATATACCATGTTAATTATTAACTGCACTACGAACTGCAAACCAACATGTAATATAGCAAAAGCAACTAACTAAACAAATTTGTGAAAAAACATCCACCAAGGACTAATAGATATGATAATACTGAAAAAGCCATCTGCTAGCTCAAGATTTATCGAAGCAGCAGACCATCAAATATTAGGAAAGCATACAAACAGGAGTATCACTCTATGGTTACCTTTTTCCTCAATCTTTTCCCCTAAAGATCTGCTACTGGTCCTTGTCAGAGCCAGAACATCTAATTTTGACTTTGTGAACAGCACTTAGTGAGCTATTTTGTTTTCTCCTTAGCAAAATCCAAAATAATGTTGAGATCTCCTTTCTGAAACAGCCAGATAATTTAGGGCCCAGTATTTTTCAGATATTGTACAGACTGTTTTGCAACAGATACAGTACTTTAAGTATATGAGGATCAAGTTTTTCACTCCCTTTTTCACTTTCACACAGCATTTTCTTAGGGATATAATTTTATTGTTAACCTCCTTTCATTGTGGAAACTTTAATTCCTATTATTTCCTATTTTTTAAACAATTATTCATGTGAATGAACTTTTCTTAATTATCCTAACAGATTAAATTATTATCGCAAGTCAGATTATCAGATTTATTTATTTATTTAAGTAATTTATCAAAAGCTTTCTGGAAATCCAGGTACACAAGGTCATTCAAAACACTTTCCAAATGCTCACCAATTCCTTCATAGATATATACAATTTGTGAGTTCTACAAAATGCATACCAAATTTCCACATCATCTTACTCACATACTATCATCTCTTCTAACTGTTTGAAATAGCAGTTTTACAATGTACAGTTTCCTGAATTCTCTTGGAAGGCCTTTAAAAAAACAATTTTGCATCTGTGGTGTTTCAGCTCTGTAGTGTTGAGGGCAAATCAAATGACAGCTCAGCTGCACAATTTAATTAGTTTGCTTGCATATTTCGTTTCACAAAATGAAAATAATATATATATAAATATATTATTCTTTTTGTGGTGACTACTTACTACTTATTTTACTGATCTGTAATAGAAAAATCTTCTCATTCCCACTTTTATGGCCATTTCCCAACTTGTCCTTCAGAAAGGAAGCTGCAGTTCAGGAGCCTCTTTAAGTTCCTCTGTAGCAAACACTGAGGCTAACGATTCATTTAGCTTCTTCAGCTTCCTTAAGGACTTACTTTACATGAGCTAGCGATCATCCCTCTGACCTACAAACTCTTGACAGGCTCATTAATCCTGAGGTGTTTGAAAAAGGAGAATTTATGCATTCATCATCTTTTTTTTTTTTTTCCCCAGAAAACTTTTTAAATCTAACCTCATTCAGTTCTTATGTTTAACCTCGTGTGTGTGTTCTTTACTTTATCACTCAGTTGCAATTTCAGTACTTTGAAAGATTAAAAATAAATAAATAAATAAGTAAATAAATAAATAAGAAGCAATGGCCCCTTCTACTCTGCCTTTTCTGTAAAAATAAAACCTTTATGGGTTGTAATACATGTACTCCAAGTAAAGTCAAATATTTTCAACAACCTTTGTCACCTATAGAACTCTTCCCATTTTAAATAGAATTTAAACAGATTGTTGTTGTTGTTGTTTTTCCAAATACAGTTGCCATTTCTGCTAGTTAAACATTACCATAGTGGAGAAAAACTTTGTGTGTCTGCATGTATGTGTCTTTTAGCATGAACACCTCAAGGTCACTATTGCAGGGTGAAGGCAATGGTCATCATATACTACAACTATTGATAACATCAACGAAATAAAAAAAGCGAGTCTTCCTCTTCATTACCTAGGTTTGGGTCAAGGACAGAAGAAACTTTGCAAGCAGGACTCATGTTTCCACTGTTGGGTTGCTCCAGAGATGAAGGACTTGCACTGTATGAAACAGATCTTGCAACGGGAGGAGGATTAATAACTGCAATGGTATAAAAGACACAAACACACACACAGACAAATAAATAAATAAATAAAATCAGGACATGAAATTCATTATGGTGCTGACCAAATGACTGTCATGATGACAGACCCAGCTTCACAGTGACCCACCTGCCAAATAACACTAACAACACGCAACAGACCAATGACACTGGTGGGCAAGCAGAGGTGTTAGAACTTTACCTCAACATATTTTTCTGAACTTCTTAATGAGGAACTGTATCAATGCTGGATGACAGCATTAGTTTTACTTCATTGCAAATATCAGGCTTTATTATTCCGCAGTGCTGAGCACAAGTTAAGAAAACAAGCTTCCTTCACATACCTGCCAAGGCTGCTGACATTCAGCCTCATGAAAAGGCTTTTTGTAAGGGTCTATTGAAAAGTAAAAACTCATCATTCAACTTCAGCTGTCCACTCTAACAGCATTCAAAGGCTGGTGGGACAAATCAAACTCAGTGAAGGGAGAACTTGTTGCACCAGTTTAGAGAATGAAACTACTCTTTCAGAAAGCCACAGAATAACCTCTCTCTAAATGAAAAATAAAAAATACCACGGCCAACAACAACAATAAAAAAGCATCCGTGTCAAATCACTCAACGTTCATCTGTGTCAGGATTTTTGGCAGAAAAGCCTACAGGGGAGGGGGAAGGGGGAATGAGGTGCCAGCTCATAATCTGGACACCTGCAGTCTTTCTCTCTGCATGCCTTTATCCTGGTGTCATAACCAGCAACAGCTCTTTTGTGCCATATTCATGCCAAGAATCCAGTGCTTAAGAGGTGCAAATTAAAACGAAGCACTGCAGAAATGTACATGACAGAATGAACTCTGAGAGCAAGACGATTTTAGGTTTGTAATGAACTTGTGCCTAAGGCATAATTCTCCAGTTCATGAAGCAAACTAGGAATTTCTGACCAAAAAAAAAAAAAAAGTCTGCCTCTGTCACAGTGGAATTTTCCCTATTACTCTCAGAAATCCATTATCAGATCCTGACACGATGGTTTCATCAACTGATAATCAGCAATGGTTACAAAATACTGAATTAAATAATTCCAGTCTTCACCTCCTAAAAGACTGAAAATTCAAATCAACCCCTAAACTGCATAAACAGATTTTAAATAGCGTTGAGCAGAAAAGAGAGGGAGAAGGGGAAAGCGAAAGAAAACTGTCATTGTCTTCCTGCAATTTTAAGGGACCTCTGAGGCACCCTAACAGAAAAGGGGTGCATAAAGCTGCAGAATAGCTGATTGGCCACATGAAAAGGAAACAAAGCAAGGAAAGGCTATACAGAACCCTGAAAATCACGTGCATCTGTCCAAAGGCAATGGGACATCTGATGCAGAAGGTAAGATATTGCTAAGGAGCCAGAGGACCGGTGTGGGGTCCTCATGCAAGGAGACAGCTGTTCTGCAGCCATTTACCCACCAACCATTCATACTCGCTCATCATGAGAGCACTTCTGCCACTTGCATAACCAGGAGACACGCCTCAGCATCCAGCCTGCTCCACAGGCACCTTGGACTAGCCAGATTCCATCATCAGGATGGGATCTTTATATGAAGAAGCACCAGAGAGTCAAACTTTACCTGTGCTTACTCAAGGCAGACTGATTTTGGTATAGCCTGCTATTGATAAAGTTGCATATCTAATTGTGACTCTTTAGAATTCATCAACTGCATGGGTATATTGTACTTTATACCAAGTGCTGCCTAATCCCATCACTAAATGCATCTTACCTGTCTGGATTCCTAGTTGGCCAGTTCGGGAAGTAGACACCATGAAATCCTGATCCCAAATAGGCGAATTTGGGCTGTATACTTCTTCTTCCAGCATTGACAGAAACCTAGGCACAAAAACAGACAAAATATTAACTTAACAGGAACATTCAAAACAGGTTACTTTTCAGAATAAGCATTTGCAACTTTTTAAAATTAAAAATATTTAATGATTCTGTAAGAAAATGTTGGCCAACTCCTTTAAACCACACACACAGTCACAAACCAGAACAGACATCAGTATCTTAATTCAGTATAGAGATTTTACCTATGAAAATTTATCTTTAATTATAAGCAATACACATATAATTTGAAAATGCAGAAAGAAACAGGAGGAAACTATTTTTCCAGAACAAAATTAAGCACTAATAAAAAAACTAAGTCGAGAGATGCTAAGATACTGATGTTATACAGTGATGACAAACTATGTCTAGCTTGATAAACTGGTGTTTTGCAGAAGCACTTACCTCCTGCCTCATACAGATTTATAAAATCCCAGTGTTAATTACTAACAATGCTCTTAGGAAGACATTTCCATTTCTTTAAGTGTGTTACTGAAACATTTAATTGCATGTTTGTGCTTGCGTAACAGTATTTTTGATCTTACTTTAGTACACTTATAGAAATTATGCGACTTTAAACCTCTCTCAGTACTATTGCAAGAGAGAGAAATTCCACAGAGCAGAGTACCCAGAAATCCTGCCTTCATGTAGCTGATACATCAATTCCCTTTCTGAAGCAAGACAGCCGCTTATCCTATCTTACACAAAAGGGGTTTTCAGACCAGAAGTTTACCTGACACTTTTTCACTCTCTGTATGTAAAGAAACTGTCCAGCTGAAAGCAACAGGACTGCTGAGTAAGACCTTCTTGAACAGGGTGAGGATTTTCAGGATCAAGTCCTGCTGATGTATTTTATATGTAGCACATTTATATCTAAGCACAGCAATATGTGGTGCTAGCTGCTATCTATACAGCTGATAATGGCTAAAAAGCTACTTGACCATTACACTTCGGCAAAGGTTGCATTTACAGGCAGCACAGCAACTCTGCACTCAGCCCCTGCGTTGACTGTTTCCTAGGCTCATACAGACACAGTCTGCGTGTGCTCACATCAGCATTGCTGTGCCAAAGGTGCTGTGCCAGAAAACTGCAGTCCTGGAAAGCCTCCTCAGTTAACATTTCTCATTCTTATTTGTTGGCTGCTGGACCTGCACACTCACAGCTGTGTCATAACACAAGTTCCTAAAAATATTTATTTTGAACCGCAGCTCGACTCTCCTGCAGGCAGGGAAGACCCTTTGAAGGTGCTCCATGCTGCATAACACCAGCCATGGGAGAGGCAAATGCTTCAGACAAGTACAGCCTGTAAAAGATTTAAAACACTATTCGTGTTTCATACAGGCCATCAGTAAACAGTGTTTTTCTTCCTTCTTTTTCAGATCTGAATATTAAGAGGAACTAAAATGAATAATAATGCTCTCCAAATTACTTTTCTAGGCTGCAAAAAGCATTGGAAACGTAGGGCTGTAAGCACAGCATACTTCACAGATCTGCTCCTTGTACCAATGTGTTCTTAAATCCTTTTTACACCTATTTCAGGGTCAGATTATGAGCCTATTCTCAGATATACCCAAGCACTCCTCTAACAGTTTAACCCAGAGACAATTTACACTCTTCAGAGCGGTAAAAGGCACTACTAAAAATAGTAGGGGCAAAAAAAAAAAATGGATCTACCCAGGTTTGGAAAGCTCATGTTGTTTTTCATTCCCTGAGCACTAAACTTCTTAAGCCCCAGACAAGTAGCCTGCACAACATCAGTGCCACCAGCTTGTTGGTATATTCAGCTCCTTACTTGTAGGGAAGGACAGGATTTTTAAATATGGGATGCAGATCCAAGCCAAGCTTGGCAGAATAAGGATGCTTTTAAGTGATGAATGATCCAGAAACCACCACCCTTAACCACCAGTAAAACTTTTCAAATGGACTAAAAAGCTCATTTGAAATGGACCAAAAAAGGTCTAACAAAGTCGAGTGTGCTTCAAGAAAACTCATTCTCCCACATACACCCAAATCCAATTGTTGTTTAATTATAAGAGATTGTCATCAATACTCCAGTACAGGAACAAGTAATCAATATTAAATGCATGAGTTTAAGATTCACTGATGCAGCTTCACATTGACTACCATCTGCTCTTTTCTTTTCATCTCTTCTGAAGGTGAGGTGACTACTTTCTTCCCTGCTACTATCTTGCATTAAACTGAAATGCTTAACTGTAAATAAACTCCAGTGCCACACCCCACTATTTTACTGCTCCATCACAAAAGTAGAAGCAAGCATGTGTTTTTGGAGAGCTGGACCTATGTTGCTTCCAAGGTCTACAAAAAAGAAGGTAAGTGACCAACAATAAATTCTAATAGTGAGTTCAGTCCCCTGGCAAGATGAATAATCCTACTTAAAAAGAAAAGCTCTAGAACAAACTAAAGCAAATTGTTGTGTAAATAAAATACACTAGTTCGAGCTATGGCAGAAAAAAAGCTGCAGCATCTATTTGTTACTGAATAAAAGAATAAATGTTTTTAAGCTGCAGATAAGAAACCTGTTCACACTTTTCCATTTCCACGTCAAAGCTGCATGCTAGCAGTTAGCCTTGAACACAGTTAAATTATGACCCCTTACTTCGGGAAATGGGTGAGGATTAGTGTTCGTTTCTCTTGAGGAAGCTTGTCTTTTTCTTGCCTGGCCTGCTCCAGCAGCTGCCGTCTCATTACAGTAAAAACAGAGCGAAGCAACGTCCTACCGAAAACCTGTGTGGTTTCATACCGAGGTAGACTGTCACAGAACTGAGGGACATTGCAATAACAAAGCCACCTGTAAGGGGGAAAAAGCCAGATAATTACCACCATCTAACATATGAATTAATAACTTAATGCAATAAAACCACTACCTACATCCAGCCAAGTCCTCTTAGGTCTCCATATATTCTTTTTGTCTGTGCCCCAGTTTCCACAAAGTGCTTGTGCCAGCCAATACCCATATATCACATAAAATTTGTGTTGATGTCAGGGATTCTCTCCACAAGTCATTAATGAAACCTCTTGCATCTCTTGCCTGTGACTCCAAAGATTTCACCGTTAGCCTGTCCCATTTTTCCTTCTTTAAACTTCTACATTTCCCTACATATACACAAAAGAGGTGACATTTCTAACCAGTTCCACCCCAAACCAACTGCACTCCCATCCTGGTCTCCCACCAGCTGGCTTGTTTGCACTAGCCCTGTCTCAATACTCTCATTTACCAGTAACTCTCTCCATAAAGAGTTTTGCATTAACAAGTACGTATTAAAATATAGCTTGTCATGTTACTGTTCTTGGAAAAAGGGATTATGGTACTGAAAAGGTAATTCAGGACCACACCCACTATGTAGATCATGATATTATAATTTTAATTTTATAATCAAGGCTTCAATATCTGCGCGTAAGTGAACACAGCCAGTTGTATCTGTACCTTTAACAGAATCAGACCACAACCATTATGAAAACTCCAACAACGAAAACAAAAAAGTCAAGAACTGGATATATGGACATAAACAGATTGCGCTGGCTTCTACATTGCCTGTCTCATTCTCTAAAGTACAGCTTCTTGCAAAACCCTCTGCCAAGCTCTCGTATCTTAGTCAGACTGAGAACAACTTTGCAAACATAAGAGATGCATAAGGGTTGTTAGATATAGTTGTTCAAACACCTCTGCTCTATGTTCATGGCTGATAAAGCACTCTTCTCAAAGCACAAGGACATGTGTGAAACTGATAAAGGTACACTAAAATCGTCCAGTTTTCAATTCAGTGCAAGAATTCACATGGTGTGCCTTTGGTGTACAGGTTCTGCTTGCTCAGCACCCATAGCAGTGCCTCTAGCGACAGGGCAGGGAGTGAGCCTAGAGGAAGGGAGAAGATTAATCTGATAAGTTGGAACTAGATGGAAAGAGCCATCACTTTGGGTCTGAGAAAGCCTTAGGGACTGTGGACAGGAAGGTTTGAGAAATTGCAATTGACAAAACGATTAACAACACAAGTCACCAACCAGAGCCATTGCTAGCTATTGATTCCTGAAAATGTTGACTCCAGCCAACCATGGTTACTACATCTTTATCAGAAACAAACTGAGGGTGAAGATGTGCCAAATACAACCTTAAGAGCCCCATGGATCATCAGCACCTCTCCTTTATGTCAGGTAGTTGTTCAAGGAGATGAGACTGTAAACTGTCAAGTCTCCCAGTGGTACAGGTGTGATCTGGGCAAAATAATGTCTCAGTCAAACCAACTAGGACACTGCTACTAAATGGAAGGCAACTTCATGTTGCAGTGCATGGACAAATCTTGATGAGGTAACTCTTCATGGACAGGCTTTATGGCAGGTCAGGGTCTACCAGTTGTGGCATAACACATGCTATTAAACAATTAAAACCCTTCCAATTTTGTGGGAGAGGTGTGAACTGGCAGAGGGACAGAATACAGATCAGTGCCCTGCCTCACACGATCTCAGGACTTGTCATCTGAAAGCATCACAGTCAGACACAGAGCAGCATCACCAGCCACAGTCTGGACTTACACAGGATTTTGCTCTTCTCCTTTATGGAGCTGAGGTTTTTCAGGAAAAAAAAAAAAAAAAAGCTGAATAACTTGCCTGAATTATTAGTACACGAAATAAGGAACTTATAGAAGGCTCTTATCTTAATCAGACTGAGAGCAACTTTGCAAATACAAGAGTTGTAAAAGGGTTGTTAGATATAGCTGCTCACAGGTCACTAATCCCTGTTCTTGGCTGATAAAGCACTCCTTCCAAAACACAATGATGTGTATGCAACTCTGATATAATTTCTCTAAAGTCATCACGTTTTCAATAAGCTTAGTGACTGCAGGAATTCACATGGTGAACCTATGATGTATGTGTGCTGTGTGTACATGTTTTTGTAAGCAAGTCCTTAAATAAGCAAAAGCACAATTACCTGGTGTAATTCACTTTATATCCCGCAATATCATCATTGGGTGATCTTAGTCTCCGCTGAGAAGGTGTCTCCAGGTGCCAGTAGTTAATGCGGTTCAGAAACATTTTAGCCAGTTCCACTATTGTCTGCCTTTCCTTTGAAGGTAAGTGGCTAAATTTGTACTGCACAAAATTATTCACACCCTTGAAACAGAAGAAGAATGTTTAATTATTTACCCTTTATTTTTTGTAGGATTGTCCTCAAACACTTATCGCTTTATTAACCATGTACAAGAGAAAAGGTACAGGAAAGAAAACAAATACCAGAGACCATGAACTCCTTGCTGAGTCAGATTCCACAAACTGATTCTCCTGTGCAGAGAATCAGGTGCATCCACGTGTTTTTATTCTATTGCTCTCCAGCAGCTGACTTGCTGACTTAGAGGGAGACAAGGAAATTTCTTTTTCCTTGCTTTTCAAAGTTAAAAAAAAAAAAAAAATGTCAGGGAACAGAGAAAGATAACGAGAGCTTTCTTCTGTTTTTTAATACATGCACAATTTTGCAGATAACCATGTTGCATGATTTATGTATTTCCTCTATAAAAAAGTATATATTTCTTCATCACCTAAAATAGTAAAATTGGGCTTGAGGACTTCTATTCAAGTTTTTGTCTACATGGCATATTATTTCTTCAAGAAGTGCCAGCATTTCACAAGTACGTCACTTCAGTGCACTTTGTATACCTGTCTACTTTTTAAAAATATATACTGAGAATAGTTAAAATGTGTGACTGTAACTGCTGCAATACATATATAATAAAAATCAATTATAATACTGCTGCTTAGCAAATAATTGTGTGATTGAGTTGCTGAACTGCTAAAAACAAAAAGGTGAAATTATTCCTCTATTTTAAGGGGAAGTTCTTTCAAAATAAGCTGTAAAAAGAGTTACTGTGCTTTACCTTCTTAAGCAAATTGAATAGTATGAAGAATGTGAAAAAAATACATTGTGCAAAACCTTTTTAGTAGCATATTTAAAGGTCTAGTAGTGTATGTGTCTTACATATGCTTATTCTTGTTTATACTCAAACTAAAGGAGAACCTAAGGTGAAATCTTCCAAGAAATTCAACAGTAAAGAACTCTGACTTTACTAAACTGTAAAAAGCAAGAGTTGTAAGGAAATACTTACTACACATAATGCTCTTCACATTTAAAATGTCCTGTTTAACAATAGAGCAGCCATTCATCCACCAGTGGGAACACATTCAGCTCCTGATTGAGTGAGGTATGTAAGCCTCTGCATAGTCTCACTGGTGTTAATGGGCCCACTTTTGTGCCAAAAGTTCATTCTGAGGAGCTTGCTAAACCAAAATCTGAATTTGTCATATGTTCTTTATCCACTAGGAATTATAAAAGCCTCAGTTATTCTTTGTTTTGGGCTGTTTTTTGTTGTGTGCCCTTTGAAAGAGAAGACTATGATCTCACTGAATTGGATCGTAGCATTTTCATTGATTTACTGAAGACAAAAGTCATTTTAATATTGGATTTCAAAACTTTGACAGTATTTTTCATCACTCAAGACAGAGAAAGATTAGAACTGCCACACATAAAAGTAGTATTTTAAGTTTCATTCTCTAAACCCACAAAAAAACTGTCAGTTTCAGTAAAGCATAAGATGAATGATGAGGGAAGTTAAATAAAGTAGCTATTATACCAATGCTAAAGAGAAGAAGCTGCAGAAGTCTCCTACAGATTCAGCCCTTCTCCTAAAGTAATACACAGAAGCATTTGTAAACTGCATGAAATGCCAGATTTTCAAAAAAGTGTCTGTGTTTATAAAAGAAATAAAATTTAAAAAAAAGTTGATTGTTTACCTGTTCAATGCTAGGTTTCTCAAATGGGGGACTTTCCAAAGATCCTTCTACTACAGGTTTTCCCATCTGTAATATGCACTTCCTCAAAAGCTGTTAAAACATAAATTTAAGAAAATTAATAAATTTGCAAATGTATATAGGGTCAATGGAACTCGCTGGAACACAACACATTGCAAGCAGTGTTGAAAATCCCCTGGCTATGTATGTGCTTACTCAGTCATCTAAATTTATAGCTACTTAACTTCATTGTGAATTGCTTCATATCTTCTTTGAAATACACATAAAAAGCTTCTCTGACTATGTGTAGGCTGCGTAGTTAGCATTTATGTCAACTGCTTTTTCCCAATGTGTAAGTGAAGATAGTAAGAATTGCAGGTAGAAGCAGTTTATAGATGGGAGTTGGGGTCAGCTCCTGAATCATCTGGATGACTTTTGGAATAAGACATGATACACTGTAAGCACTGCAGATTCTAGCACAGTTGGCCTCTAATGTACCATGCCAAAAAAACAGAAAACTTCTCACCAGATAAAGTCAATACATGTGTGAGTGGCGTTTTGAACAGTGAAACTGGCTCATGTGTGAGAGTGAAAAAAAAAAAGGCAAAATCCTCCATAAATTCAGCTTACTTTGAACAGGTAGAAATAAACTTGCTTGGTGTCTGCATCTTCTTCTTTGTGGACACAGGTGAACAGATACTCCACATCCAGTACAATCCCCAGTAGCCTATTCATTTCTTCTTCAGACACATTCTCCAGGTGAGAAACATGAGCAGCTAAATGAAATAAAAATACAAATCTGTGAAAAGCCTATTGAGAGATAGCAAAAGTATTCCCCAAGATGTCTCAAACTAAGCTTTGCTTGTGAAGGCAAAGATCCTGCAATAACCTTATTTAAACAGAACTTCTTATCAGAGCCTACTGAAATATAGGCCACATCGGAGCCCCTCGCTGGTAATTCCCACAAGCAGAGGGAAGACAGCTGACTGGAATCACAGTCTGTGTTAGCACTTAAAACAGACCACACAAGTCCTGTCTGCCTGTATTAATATGTTGCAATATAGAAGTATTATATACATTTTTGTCCAAGAACTGTGCTTTTGAGAAAGTTTCATGAGAAAATACCCTTAAATCAGGTAACCAGGTGTTGATACAGGTAGCACCTTACCTTGTGAAGATAAAAACATATCGACTCCGTAAACAGGCTTTTTGTTTTAAACTGGATAATACTGGCCAAATCTCATAATTTTATATCATGTAAATTCAAGCTATGATTTTTGTGCACTATTTTAACAAAGATTTTGCAGATTGCACATGCTCATTTGTTCAGAAGTGTGCAAAAAAAACACCTTTCAACATCATAATCTTCAAGTGACAAAATTCCTTTATCAGCTCCAAAGGTAAATATAGTTCCACATTTGTAATTTTCGAAATCTTGAGGTTTCTATATGTAACGTTGATGTAAAGCTGGTTTAAACAACTGGCTCCAGGAAGAGCAATTTAAAACAAAAAGTCAATTCCCAAAAAAGAAGGTATTTGCATTACAAAAAGCAACAATCTTAGCTGACTCCAGGCCAATGTACCTGAAAGCTATGCATATCCTTTCCTCTGAAAGGACAAGATATCTTTCAAATGAAAAGGAAAACCATTTAAAATGTTGAGCATATTTTTTATGTCTTTTAGTAACTTTTGTCAATATTTACTTATTGGACTGGTAGGAAATTTTGAACATAAATCCAATACCTTGAGAGAGGAAGTGGGCAGAAATAACACTTGACTCAAAAACTATCATATTTATTGGCCACCAAGCAAAGTTGTAGTTCAGTATGACAGCTGTCAAAACATTTAAATTCAACAAATTTGTGCAGCTTTAAGTAAAAAGGACACCTTGGCTCAGAACGTTAAAAAGATGCCAGCATTCATTTCCACTTAAATGAACATTTATAACAGAGCGTCTTGAGTCCTAAGCAAATTCTAACTAAAGGTGAGGTGGCCACCACAGGCTTTCTTCAAGGAAAAACATTCAGCAATCTAGGTAGAATAAAGGGATTTCATTTCTGTCCCTGAGCCAGATTCAATGGTATAATATTCACAGATGTCTGTTCTGATTTTGTAAAAGTAACAAATTCTCTCCTAGAAGAGCACTGCATTAGAAATTGATAACAGAGTAAAGAAAATTCAGACTCAACTAATAAATGGAATAAAGAAAATCAGCATAAGAAGACATTTCCACCTATTTTCAGTGACAGTACCCAAAGTCTTCTCGATTACTTAGGATTTGAAAATATTATTATATTACAGAACTATTACCCATACATTGAATTTAAAAAGGAACTTTAGATTGTATTTACTATAGTATATCATTTACTACAGAATCATCCAATGTTTGTACATCAATCCAGCCAACTGTCTTTGGATGTTCAACAGCCTGTTCACAAATTCTTGTGGTCAATAGTAAAAATACTTTAAAAATCAAAGCTTTAGTACACTGACATCAAATTCTGTGTTTCTCCCGACTAGAGTTTTACAGTCCCATTCATTTGCATTACCCTACTGGTACCTCAGTTGCTATTATGCTTACAAAAAAAGAGAAAATATCATCACTATATGTTGGTACAGCACATGAGAAGAAAGCAAACAGAAAGAACATGGCCAATGTAATGATTTCAATGATTTGAAGACCTGAAAAATAACAAGTTAATTAAATTAGTTATGCAAGTTCATTATGAAAATACTCAAATGCATGAATTAGAAGCTGTTAGAAAACAGACTAAGGAGGAATATGTCTACAATCTATCTCAAAATCAATGTTTATCTAAAAGCACAAGTGATGTATACAAGACAGGCAAACCAAGAAATATCGAAATACATTACGTGACGGTACATAGAAGGAACTAAAGACAACACTGGAAAAAAAGGGTTCCTGATTGTGTACATAGTATACTAACACATTATTTAATCAGTTTTAAAAGTGCATTACTCTCAAGACACAAAATGTTTACCAACAGGAAAATACACTGTTATACGGGAGAGACCAATTAAATTTAAAAGAGAAGAGAGCCTCTGACTACATAACACCTGCTCTTGAGGCTGGTGGACAGTGAAGTCTCCTGGCACACAATTCAGTCACGAGTTCACAGTTTTACATCAGTGACTCAACACATTGCCCAAACAAAAGAAATATTCATTAAAAATCCAGGCATGAGCCAAGCTGAGTGGCTGAGCCAGTTCCAGCCCTGAATAAAGGGAAATGAGAAGCAGAGTAGCTGGTGGCAAACCGTGGCATACCAAAGCAAAAAGTGTAGATGAGGGTCATGGGGAGTCAGACAAGGTGAAGAACAACAGCAAAATGGCAAATCAGCAGCCAAAATATTTTGATGCCATGACAAATTTAAAGCCCTAAGTCAGAAGTAGGACTGGTACTTGTGGACAATGCAACAAGAGATGTGCATCTAAACCATTTTAGCTGCTTTGGTGAAAACAAAAAAATACATGCTGTAGGTAAATAGACAGAAATAACCATAAATTAAATCACTTACTGTCAAACAGACTTGTGCACCAATGTCTGTACTGGTTTGAAGACTGAATACCCTCCTCCCCATGCCCCGCCCCACCCCACCCCTCCAAAAAAAGATAAAATGCCTGAAACAAGACTAATGCCTAGGATAATCTTCTGAAAAAAAATAAAAAGGAAAAAAAATATCAAACAACAACAAAAAATGTATCTTAGATCAGGTATGGCTTTAACCGACAGAGAAATTTATACACTGCTATTTCAACAGCTCCCTGAGGAAAAGAAAATGCAACGCAGATGATAATCTGAAGCCTGCACATCTTGTGGTCAGTCTGGTTTTAAAGGCATTCAGCAGGAACACGCTAATTTAGAGGAGATGAATAGGAAAATTATCTTGGAAAACACCATTGAAAGACAGATTTTGACTAGTGGTCTGAGGAAGCAGACAGCAACTCATTTCAGTTATTTCAAATGAAACATTGTCCTCATTAGCTCCAGCTGGCAGAAAGAAAAAAAAAAAAAGAGAAAAAAATATTACCTTTTCTAAAAACAGTAATAAATAAAAATATACTTTATTTCATAAAGTATCTGTCACTGGTACTGGTTTTACAGTACTAGCTTTCCCTGGTTCACTGGTTAATGAGCGATTTAAGATTTTTAAAAGAACAAAATCAAGCCCAGCCTTTGGAAGAGCTGAGTTTTTCTACCAAATACATAGCATCCACAAATTCCAGTGAAGAACAGGGAACTGACAAGCATAAAATCTCAAAAGATTAAAAAAAAAAATTAAAAAAAAATGAAAAGCCTCTTTCTTCAGGTGGAATGAAAGGGATGGGTAATATAAGCTACCCTGGCTGAATAACTAAAGTTGGCACAAATAAGCAGGATGATGAAAGGTTGAAACTAACTTGGCTAAAGAGACCAAAAGTTCTGTGATACCATGCTAATCTTCTCCTGCAAACAAAACCAGAGATTTGGGGTATCAGGAAAGGAATACATTGGAAAGCCCAGAAATAGATCAAAATAATGAGGACATAAAAAAGGGAGCAAAAAACACTATGTCCAGAAAAAAAAAAAAGGGTACCATACAAACCACCAAATACATATTATTTCCAAAAATAAATAAATGATTAATTGCGAAGGTTTTAGGTTTCCTTTTTTGTATTACGCTGTCCTATGTTACGGGTCACACCAACAAAAATTTAAAAACAACTATTTTTTTTAATTAGTTCTGAACTTTATTATATTTCATTTTTTATTATCCAGATTTCAGTTTGGATAAGCACAATTTTTTAAATAAAAATTAGTGCTTCATGTCTTTTCTCAGGAGGTGTGTGTAAAAAATAATTAATTTGCAGAAAAAATATTTACCATTGGATTATATATATATACATGAGATATACATGAGATGTACAGCTTCAGTATTATTTTGTGTGTCAGAGAGAAGGCAAGGTTATTTTTGTAGGTAAGAGTTCCTGCTTTATCAATGTTCAAGAATACTTTACAGTTTATTTAATTGTAAGAAAGAATCATTCATGTTGTAAATAAGGCTGCTGAAAGATAAAATAATGTAATATTAATTCATATGTTATACAAAGTATTAAAAATGTTATGGGTAGCTTTTGTATTTTAACAACTTAAAATGTCTGGATTACTAGAAGTCGTACCTCATTCAATTTCTTTGACATTCATTTTGGGGAACTTCTAACATATTTTCATCTAAGTTAACTGACTTTTATGTCCCACTGTAACACCTTTTCTAGCATAGCATCCTGAATTTCATCTTGCAAGAGTACAGACTTCTGGGTATAAGCACGTGGATACTAGGAGAAAGCCAAAATCTTACCTAGTGTATGGCTGCAGCTGCGGCATGGTTCAGTAAGGCTGACAACTGCCTGCTGCAGATCTGCCCGAGGGGGAGTGGGAGGTGGGTTGGGGTTCTTCCAGCCATTGCATTTACAAGATTCCTCAGCCTGAAACCAAAGTAAAGGAGTATCAATCAATAGCATGAACAACAAACAACAAAACCACAGCAATTTACTAAAACTGCCTTATTTCAAAGGCAATAAGTAGCGTTACTAATTACAAGCTGTTGATTTTTATTTATTTATTTTTAAATCTACCACACTGCTAGAGTTTATTTTCTAGATATGATCAGAAATAGAATAGTACCGCAAACAGAGAGATTATCCTGGTTCTGGTATGCAAGCTGTGCTCAGAAAAAAATAAATACACAAACTCTGGCTAATTCTTTTACAAAAAGCCCTCGCTCTAGGTCCTGTATGAAAGAAGCATTCAAACATTTCTATCAACACATACAGATCCTATCAACACGTACAGATCCACCAAGACAGTTTTAAAGATTTAAACACCAACAGGCCATCCAACAGGCAATGTGTTTATCACTACTTTATCAGCTACACTTGCAACAAGAAATCGCGCGACTAAAAATAAGCACAGGTCCAGCCAAGCAGAGTTAACCAAACACTGAAATAAGCAAACAATAACTGCACTGGTCAAGGAAGTTGTCCAAAGCAAGGCTTGGCCACATCGCCAACAGCAGTGAATGCCAAAGACAGCAACCCTGCCAACAGAAACGTGTCACACAGCATGGAAAATGTAGTTATAGTCACTTACAGAGAAACAACACCAGTGGTTTACAGCTAACAAGGATGACCACGAAGGGGGAGGTGGTGACCCAGGTAATCCCATTTCAAATCATTTAGAAGTTCAAAGTACCAATTCCTGTTATCCAAAGAGCAGCTTTATAGGAGGGATATTTTTTTTTCTGCACATCCAAAAGTTCTTACTTATTTTGATGGCAAAGTTCTGATTAGATCTTCAGATGAGAATATGAATGCTGTTAGAAGAAAAGCATACTTTTCTGCTATTCAGAGATATCTGTGCACTGGGCTGTAATGAGATACTCATGAATTTGCACTGCCAAGACCTCTGTGAGGAAAGTATGCCAACTGCCGCATAATATTTATGACTGAAACAACCTTAGTAGGAAAAATGTGGTGTTAATATATCCAGCACTAATGTGTCATTTCTTCAAACTGATTCTGAATATATTTAATGCAATCTATTTCAGGAACCTATTTCATTTTCCTTTTATGTTTCCAAATCTCATCTCACCTACGGAAGAAGCACCCAAGAGAGGCAGAAAAGATCACAGCTTGACAGTGCCTGTGACTGACAGCTTCGTAGATTGATGGTAAATTGTTCTTCCACTCTAATTTCAATATTCAGCAACCTGAGCACTACGACAACTGCTGCCTGCATTTTGCTGAGCGCCACATGATGCTTTTACCATCTCTTCTGCTTAAGTGTTTATCCAGCTGGACTCCCGGCCACTGGGTCAGACGACATTCGGGGCGGTCTGGCATGCTGGAAGGGGCAAGTGGTGTTTTCAGCAGCCAAAACCACCAGGATGACTCAGAAACCCACCTGCAAGTGCCCAGCAAAACCACTTCCACGTATACTTCCCTTGGAAAGGGGGCCAGCTGCATCCCCTGGACCCACCAGCTCTCCAAGCACTGTGTGGGTGTAGGCCACTGTGCTGTGGCTGTCTACCACAACATGTGTCTGTAGTGTAGCACCAGGGAGATTTCCATATGAAACAGGAAATCTGGGGAAGATTTATATACATACAGTCTCAGAAAATGCAACCTGGAAGGACTTACAGTGGATTGCATGTTATTTTTCTATCATGTTTTCTATGAGTAATATGATTGGCAGAGAAGTCAAGCAGGCCTGATGTTATCCTGCAGTAGAAACTGTCTCTTACAATTTCACAGGCATTGAGCCAGTTTTATTTTTGTTTGCTATCCAAACCTACAGGACCTACTAAGGTTTGTTGACTAGAAAGAGAAGCCAGTGATTGAGTGGCACCTGCGAACCAAGGATTGCCCTGTTGTGGAGACTGCGGACATCTGCAGGATGATTTGACCTCAAGCTAGACAAAAACAACGCCAAATAAGCTATTCACAATTGCTTCATAGAAGAGAGAATGTTGCCATGAGAGCTTTTGCAGTTAAAACAAGAAGAGACTGTCAGAAAATGAGATTATTGCCAAAGAAAATTCAAGATAGAATCATAAAGAAGTTCTCGAACAGCAACAGCAAGAAAATAACTGACTATTAGGTTAGGGAATTAGGGTCTGATTCTTCCCACTCAGTCGTCTGGACAAATGTTCAACTTTGTAAATTACTGACATAACATAATGCTTATTATTAATTGCCTTAAATCATACCACAGTGGAAGATGACAAAAAATAAAATAAACTAGGCCAAAAGCATTTAGAGAATATCTTTCTCTGAGTGGAACCAGCATTTCACAGAAGCTCACCACACAATGTTTACGATCAAGCCTAAAAAGCTATAAACAGTGAGTAACTACACAAACTTTCGTGTCACACAATAATTAACTGCAAAGATGCAAACAAACAGATGTATGAATTGTGATAACAGCTCGGTTAAACTGCCAAAAATAAATATCAACCCACCCACAGCAGAATAAAAACAGTGTGTTCAGTGGCAGATTTTTGTCAGCCCTCGGTAGTACTTGCTTGCCAGATCTTTTTAAAGCAGATGTTAATTTGTATTGTTCAAAATATTCTAGAGACCTTTCTCAAGCAACTATTAAGGGTGGGTCTTTTTTCTATTTTTTTTTTTAATCCTTTCTATAAAACACCAGAATCAGCATAAAAGTTCTGTTAACCAAGGGGAAACACAGCCCGAAAAGGTCCTCTTAAAAACTAAGCTTTCATTGTCGATGTTGATAGTGCAAGTATTTTGTGCTGAATGTGCAATGTGCATTACTCAGTGGCTTAAATTGCCTACTTGTTACAAGTCTTCCACTGTCTTTGTTTTGTTCATTCAGTCCTTTCCTTGGCCATCTTCAGCTTTTTCCTTTCTTTCTTTTCTTTTTTTTTTTAAATGTCAGTCATCTGCTTTCCATTAGAAAATAAAATATGACTTCACCTCCACAAAAACTTAATTTAAGTTCAAAACAGTTTGGAGGGGATGGAGGAAAAGAAGCATTTAAACTAGCACATCCAGTCCTTGGGGTCTTGTTTTCTGGGACATCTGTGGAGCTTTGATAAAGCCACTGCAGAAAGCTGGGGACTTCTGCTTTATTGAACCCTGCAAAGCCACAAATGCCATCTTTCCAGGCCCAAGGATCACAGACATTGTACCTTAAAGGATGTTTTTTTCATAAAACTGATGAGTGTAATGTAATCAAACACAACAATTACACACCAATGCCTAGTCTCCCCTCAAAACCAGTGCAGAAATTACATACATTCCGCACTGCGTGGTATATTTTCAATCAAATTTTTGACACCTTCCATGTACTACATGTATGGTACTACAGTGTAATAACAGCACATTTTAACATACATTTTTATTTATATTTATGCCTGTTAAGTGGGTTTCAGGTCTAAATTATAATGACTCAGTAAATACTGTTACAATGTCATGCTGCCTAAACCATTCCTTCCCCTTTCCGGTGGTGAAATGGACATAGGAACAGGTAAGTTTCAACCTAACTTGATTACAAAGCAAAAGACCTCAACAGACTTAAAGCTGACTTTCAAAACAGCTGCTGCACTGGGCTCTTTTCAGCTCAAAGCCATACAGTCTGCCCTGTCTCATAACTGCAACGCCAAGCAGACTCAACAGATTACAGACACACAGCACCACAGGTCTTGTTTCCGACAAGTGTAATTACTCCAGAAAAATTACTTTCCCTCCCAACAGAAAAGCCAAGTAAAAAACCCTACTGTAAAGTTTTCTCCTGCAAGCAATAATCTCAAAATGATGCTTTTAACAAAGAACATCAAACAACGCATAACAAAAACATTGATGAATTTAAAATGCATGTTTTTCCTACTCAAACACCCAGTACCCAGCAACCAGGCATTCAGATACTGCTTGGAGATCTACTCATATGTACCAGGAAGGGATCTGACCCATTTGTCTTTAACAATACGAAATCAATTTAGTGTTCAGCTCTAAGGACATGTTCTTCCTTTATTAGTCAATCCAAGTATTGTATTCCCCCTACCCCACCCCACCCCCAGGTTTCTCTCAACTACAGAACAGATGTAGGCTACCGTATAATATTTGTTATTAAAAGCAGGGATCCAATTCCCACCTTGTGAGGTTAATGGTAGATTTCTTATTTAATTTAAAGAAAGGTGTCTTAATTAGGCCTACAATACATAGCAAAACAGACTCACCCCACTATGAAAATGATTGTAAGAAAGGTTTAATGTCCTGTATGTCTCCTATATACCTCCTCAGTTTCTCCAGAAAACATTCATACATTTTGGAGCTTCAAGGAGCTGTACTCCTACAATACAGAGTTGAGACAAGTAAGGCAGTCAAGTCTGCGTCATCTTAATCTGCCTTATAAAAGTCAGGGGAAAAAAAAAAAAGTAATTATGGAAACCACAGTACATAATCATACCACGAACTATTTTTAATGTGTGGGAGCACGAAAACACTACAGAGTTCACTGCTGGATCAGATGTGGGGGAAAATGCCCGTACCAAGGGTCAGCAGCTGCTCTGGAGCCTGGGAGACCCAGAGTTTACTTCAGACTCTGCCGCTCACCTGCCGTGGGGTCTCAGCCAAATCTTCTCATCTAGCCCTGTTCATGCTGTTTGTTTTGGTTATTTAAAGCATGGGGTCTTCAAGGAGGTGTTATTCTCCACTACTTGTGCAAATGCCTTAAGCTACAGGGCTCAAATTACATTTATCAGCCAGCATCCAGGCATTACTGTAACGCATACTGTTAGAAACAAGCAATTTTACAGAAAAATTAGTGTACTAAAATAGTACACATTTCAACATATTGTTTAAGAAAAACTCCCTATGGGCTGGAGAGAGAGTTGTATTTTTACATACTGTAAACCAGTAGGGAGAAAAAAAGAAAGCCTAGAAGACTTACACACATAAATATATTTAATGAAGATGGAGGATGAAGTCACACAGTGCCGCTTTTATATTAAAGTGCGGCACGCTCATGTGCCTAATGCTCAATTTCACACTGGACAAAACCAAAACGATGTATGCAGCCATACATACATACACAGCTGTAAGTGCCAAATACAAAACACTCCACAAATACAGCACTACTGTGTACTTCTGAAAATCATGAAAACTGCGCCAGCTCCTAATATATATCTTATTGTTCAGAATATGCATTCCCCACACACAAACCCAGGAGTTTAAAAAGCTGTTTCACACAGAAGAGCCTGCTCTTGCCCTTCCACCCCTTTTTATTTTATAGGAGAAAAAGTCAAGTGGTGCAGCTCCACGGTGGCCACTCTCCTGTCTCAATTCTTTACCAGAAAAACAAAACCAAACCATTAAAAAACACAAGCACACAGATTTCTTTAGTCCCAGGCCAGGGCAAGAGCTCTCTAAACTCAGCTCTCATTCTGCTTAGAATATGTGCACACTGAAGACATCTTTGCCCATATTTCCCAAGGGATGAAGCGGAGAGACAGCTAAAGAAGGACCAGAGTGTTCCCTCTTGGGGACTGGGTGTCCTACCGCAGAGCAGTGCCTCACACCCCTTTCTGCTCACAGTGTCCTCTCCAGCACAGCATATTTTTGCTGTCACCAGACGGACCTGCACGCTACACAGCCTCTGACTTCTGCTCTTCAGCTCTAGCGAACCCATGCTCTCTGCCTCTACTACTCTCAGCATCTCTGGGATTACGTTTCCAATAAGTTCTGTGTGCTGAAGCAGTAGGATTTTGCAGTGAATTTCACATGGGAAAAAGTTATCAGCACTTAAGGATGTCGTCACATATTTTCTGCACTCCAACTCGTACAGCTCTACGTGGATCTACATAAGATTAACATATGGCTGCCACTTGAATGAAAACAGAAGCCTCCTTCGGAGACGGTGCGAGTGTTTGAGCTCTCGCACTCACACACAGGAACACACAAAACAAATGGCACAGAAGTTGCAATCCAGAGCAAGAAAAAGTTCAAAGTTCTCCGCACTGCTACAGCTCCTTGCAGACCGCTAATGTTCCGACCCAAGCAGTGTAGTTTTGGAGCTCCTGCCAGGTGTTCAGGAAGAAGTACAGCACATCCTTCCACCCAGCTGCATCCTTCCACCGTACCCCACAGGAGACAGCGCCTGATTAGCTTACAAGGATGTCCACTTGCTGATGTTTTGAGACCTGAAAGAATGCTCCCTGCTGCTGAATTACTTCAGAAAAATCAGGTAGAAAAGGTTGGGTTTGCATTCTAATCTTGTAGCGGCACTGAGTGCTGTGGCTGCGTCTTGCTCCCGGCAGGGGAGGGGGATGAAGCCCCGCGGTGCCCCCAGCCATATGTCTGGCCCCATCACTGGAGTGCCAAGAGGGACACAGCCAGCTGGGACTCCCGCAGAAGAGCGGGACCTCGAGGGCCGACGAGGACACCCCAGCAGGGCACAGGCAGCGTGAGCTGTCGCCACGCTGTGCCCCACCAGCCCTGCGGGAGGGACAGAAGGGCTGGCAGCAGGCTGCCTCCCCTCCCTCACAGCTCTCACCTCCCTGCCACCAAGCACCCGTGACAGTGCACGTCTGGGGCTGACGAGTCCCCAGAAAAGCACAGTGGTTCGGTAGAGACAAGGCTGCCTGCGCTCCTTCACGGCGCAGCCACCTCTGCAGGGCAAAGCACCTGAGGAAAAGGCTTCAACCCTCATGAAGATCAGCTGGAGGTACATCAAGGGAAGGAAAAAGAACTAAACGGGGAAGAGAAAAAGTGATTCATAGACACAGGCACACCCATGAAGGCTTCACATGCCCTGCATCCAGCATCACTTAACAGCACGTCTTGGTAGCAATAAAGTATTGGGGATGCAAAGTGGAATCAGCACTAGGAAAGCTTCAAACCTCGTCTCCCAGCCTTCAACAAGGGCCACCAGCTTCATGTGCACTAGCTGCTCTTTTATCTTCCTGACACTTGTGTAATCTTGCACATCCCACAAGTGCAACAAAGCTGAAGCAGAGATGCCTGCACATTTGTAAACAGCAAAGAAACTGAAGCGTGCAGCTTGCTTAACTTGCCTTCACATGACGGCATTGCGACATGCCTTCAGCAGGCGGTTCAAGCTCCTCACATCACCAGAATGGGTTACGGACCCAAACTAAGATGCTTCCTCGTGTCTGTCAGCTTTTAGTCCCAACTTAGACCCAACGTGTGCCTTTTTGGGGGTTCCAAAGTAAGGGAACAGAGGGAGTAAAAACCACTTTTCTCACAAACAGCCCAATTATTTCCAACACAGAGAGCGTTACTAGAGGGTTTTATCTCAGCACTGCCAGCCTGAACCTGTCGGTCTCCCCATGCATCCAGGAGTACACCCATGCAGCAGCAGCAGCAGCAGAGCGGCCAGCAGCCTGAGCTTTGACCACACGCATCCTGCACTGCACGTGTACACGCACGGACGACACCACCGGCTGTCACCAGCCTCCGAGGGCAGGAGCAGCCGCTCTGACCACGCTCCCTCCACCTCCAAAACCACCAGGGGCGAGCCCTGCTCGTCCCACCCAGCAGCGAGCTGCAGGTGGAGGGCAGGAGCGTGGAAAGGGAGGGATGCCCGGGGCAGGAGCGTGCGGAGGGAGGGATGGATGGATGCTCGGGGCAGGGCGAGGCAGGCAGTCACAGCTACGTGACCGGCGAGGCCAGGGCTTGCCGGAGCCCGGAGGCCGCGCCCCGCCGGGGCGGCTGGTGCCAGCCGGGGCTGCCGCCGTGCCGCGGGCACCGGAGAGGGCGACACCGGGGGTGGGGGCGCCCCGTCCGTCGGCAGGCTCAGGGTTTATCCTCGCGACCCGCGGCCGGAGAGCCCCGGGGAGGGGCGGAGGAGCCGCCACTTCCGCGGGGAGCACCGGGCCGCCGTCCCCGCCCGGCCCGGCTCGGTTCGCCCCGGCGCGGCCCTTCCCCTCCCCGCCGTCAATCCCCACCCTCCGTGGGCGGGTGGGCGCCGCGGCCGGGTACCTTGCAGGCGGAGTAGACGCCCAGCTTCTCCAGCTTCTTGGCCCGCGGCGCGGCGCGCAGCTGCGCCTTCTTCCCGGCCGTGCGCGCCGAGCCGGGCCCCGCGGGGCTGTCGGCGGCGGTACGGGCCGGACCCGCGGCGGCCGCCACCCCCCCGGCGGCCGGGGAGCCCTGCTGCGGGCCGCCCCCCGCCGCCCCGGGCCCGGCCCCGGCGCCGCCGCCAGGCTCCGCCATGCCCGCGGCGCGGCGGCAGCCGCCCGTCCGGCCGGCCGGCGCCCTGCGCCCGGCCCTAGGCCCTCCCCTCCGCCGCGCCGCCGCCGCCGCCGCCGGCTGCTCCCCGGGGGGGGAGGCGGGAGGAGGGCCCCGGCGCTCCGCGGGCGGCTCCGGCCCCGCCGGCAGGGGGGAGCCGGCACCCGCCTCCCGCCCGCGCCGGGTGAGGGGGGCGAAGGGGTGCGGGCGGCGCCCTGAGCGCCCGCGGGAGACAGCCGGGCTGGGGGGGGAGGACGGGGGGTGCCAGAGCCGCCTCAGCACCCCCATCGTGCCGCCGGTTTTGAGCGGCTCGGGGCTTTTTAGGTGGTTTCTGGTTGAGGCAGCGTAAAAATGGCAGTTTTAAATACGGGATAATTCCTGGGGAGGCTGCTCGATGCCTCGCCTCGTCCCAGAAGGAGTGTTGACAGCAGTCAGCCTATGTACTATGAAGGAATTGCCTTCTAACCGGGGGCAAAAATTAAGCAAACGGTCCCACCGCAGCTAGCGTGCTCGGTGCGTGGAGGTAGATGTGCGGTTCGGAGGAAGCTGCGCTCTGCCGCACACATGTAAAAATGCGGCCGAGCCGTGAGAAACCACAAATGGCAGTTCTATAGGAGGGCACCACGGTTTGAGAGGCTGGGCGTTTGTGTGGGATCTGCAGCTCTTTGATGTGTAAACCCGAGGCAGCAATATTAAGAGCGAGGGGAATCCCATGGCATGAGGACCTCCTGCAGCAGCAAGGCCTTGGTGCCTTGCACAGGGCAGGCAAAAATGACTGGACTTCTGCAAAGTTAGGAGAGATGTATAGCGGGCATATAGGAGGCAGGAGGAGTGAGAAAACACTTTTCCTGTGGTCTCCTCCTTCCCTTGCCCCCATTTTCCCTGCTACTGGTGATATTCTGAAGAATTAGGTTATATGGTGAGTTGACATTTTCATTAAATGAGGGAAAACAAAAAAAATGAAACAAACAACAAAACCTGGAGGACACACCAAGCTCCCTTTCAAAATGAAACAGTGGGGTATTTTTGTGGGAAAGGGCGATTTTTAAATTATTATTATTATTATTATTGGCTGAGCTTTTAAAATCAACAAAAGATTGATGGGGACCACTCTGTTCCCTCATCCACTTTAGGAAAACTTGAAGGGGGGGGGAGGCACAGCACCTGCCCCCACCCCATCCCCAGCCTCCCCGTGGGGACCCCGGCTCTGGGGAGGCCGTGGCAGAGGCTGGGGCCGGTGCAGGGCTTCCGAGCAGCCGTGACAGTGACCCGTAAGATGGCTGCTGCCACCCCCGGTGCCTTAAGACGGACTGTTAAGGTGGAGGAGCCGCTGCCCCGGGAGGCGGCGGGGAAGGCAACCCTGCCTCAGCCGCCGGCTTTGCGAGAATTAACGGCACGGGGATAATATCGTTTCCTTTACATTTGCCGGAGAACTCTTTGGTGTTATTAGTGGAAGGGGCAGGATGACGTTTTGGAATAGCAAATAGCCGCCGCGTGGTAACAGCCGTGTAAGAATAATTCTCTGCACCTCTGCGCTTGCATTGCTTTGTGCCGGGGAGGCTTCCACTTTCCTCCCGGACCTGAAAACGAAACTGTAATCACTTGGTTTCACTTTCAGCTTCCCCACCGCTCCGCTTCGGCAGCAAATGTTACCAGAGAATAGCCCATCTGAAACAGTATATGGGCTCCTACCGGTGTCCCGTCTCAGACACAGGCTCCTGGCTTTGCTTGGAGCTCCTGTAGCCATTCCGTTCTCCCATTGTGTCGTTTTCCTTTCTCTCTCTTCTATATATATATATATTAATCACCAGCCCCAAATAGGTAAATTATTTAAAGGTAAATAATTACCTCTAAATGGTAAGCTAACGCTGTTTAACCCAGCATCAGTTACATACCTATATGCAAACGAATTACAAGTTTCAATGCTGAAAAAACTGTTACTATTTTTACAGGCTGAGTAACCCCCCTGAGGTTTATTAGGGCTACTCAGTGCTCTTCTATGTCTGCAACTGTACAGGCAGAGTTCACAGGAGTGTGCTCTAGGCGTAGCGTAAAGCAGCACACTGGTTACTGTAAAGGCAAAAAACACTCCTCCAACACTTCCCTCTAGAAGCCTCAAGATCATGGCTGTTTTACAACACTGCCTCTTCTCTTCCCTTTTTACCTTGCTGCTCGCTAGGTAGCCAGAACAGTAAGTCTGCCAGCCTGTGGCTACGGATACAGTTACTATAGTAACATTTACAAACACTAATTTCACTCCAAATGCAGTACTGCCTGCTATCACGGAGGAGCAACTTAAAAAGAAATCACTCAAACTGAAGATAGGTAAGACTTTCTCTTATTTTTTATGCTTATATTTTTAGCAAGTTTAAAATCGTTGTTCTCATTTTAACTTGTGCTACTATATCATTTAAAACAAAACAAATTCCAAGGATTTACTTTGTCTGAAACTGCTCTAGTGACAGCTAAAATACTACATTTGCACTTTTGGCAAGAGTAAACAAGGAATAGTTCATTTGCTGGCCAGAAACTTACAACTATAACTTGGGTTGTGTTGACTTGTGGTAGCTTCAGTGAATTTAATTTGGCCATTACAGGTTATACTACATTCGGAAAGCAGAAAAATATGACTGTGTAGATGTCATTCGCAGCTTCATATAGTTAAGCTGAGTTTTTCTGTTGGCTGAATTTACCAGCTAGCATGTATTCATTTTCTAATTGTAATGCATGCATAACTCAGTTTGAGCACAACAGAATCACTCCAGTGCTTATTTTCCATCATTAAGCATGCATTATGAAGATACTAAATTAGAATCAAACTCAAAGCATTGTCTGAAAAGCCCTCACCACATCTTTCAGTTTCTGTCCTTCGGGGCACGTCACTGGGTTTGCACAAGAGGAACTGAGTCTGAAAGCAGTGCTTAGCAAGAACTGAGGGTGAACCCAGCTGCCTCCTGCCCCTGATGCCTGGCTCCCGAGCTCAGGTGAGCAGCCTCTGATCCCAGGAAGGCTGCTCATCTGCCCCACAGCCAGCCAGGAGCTGAATGAGACATCGTGCCAGCTCCTGTGCTTCTCAGGTCTCTCTCAGGCTGCTGGTGGCCCTGATGAGGCTGCTGCTTCCAGCTGGTGCTCCCAGAAGCCACCACATCCAGGTTTGCTGCCATCGCCTGAATTCACCCAAAACACCAGGCAAGCTTAAATGCAAAAACCTGCACGGTATTCCAGCAAAGGAGACGGTTGCACTTGATGCAACAAAAAGGAAAATTAAAATGCAATTTAGGGTGTGTCTGGTGTCTGCTTATTACCCAGTTGTCATCAGGAGCTTTTGGGGCCTATCTTGGCCACACAAAGAGTGACTCAGCTAATAACAGCCTGACGCTGAACTATGCTGCCTCTCTGAGAGCAGCCTCCCTGCCTGCTGCCCAGCTCCACAAGCCCATCTGACCCCATCTCCCAGCCCAGGCAGGGCTCTGTGCCCGACCCCACACCTCTCCCCCTCTCCTTTTGTTCAAGATAGGACTCTTCCTGCTCTCCCACCTGTTTTTATTCATGCCATTCAATGCAAATAGAGAAAGCAGAGCTCTTCCCCCTCTGGGGAATTTCTCCAAGTATAAAATCCCATTGTGTTCTTTCATTAGCACATTCCTTGTGGGTTAAGTGGCCTCCCTCTTGGCCACCAGGCATTCAGGTCTGCTATCAATATTTTATGAACCACTGTAAGTATTAAGAGTGCAAAAGTTTTGTTCCTTATGCTCTCTCTAACACCTTGTCAGCTTCCCATGCTGCTTACATGCAATATTAATAATCTAGATGGCAAACCTTACCAGCAGGCCTTTGTTACAGAGAATCTCGCACCCCAGTCATCCCATTTTTAAAGAGAAAAAAAGAGAAAAGAATGGAGAAAATATCATTGCAACACTCAAGACTGTTGTAGCAACACAAACTTTTTGCAAGTGCCAAAGCAATTTGCCATTTTTTTCACTTCTTACCCCGAGCATGCTACTTACGACTGCAGTCACAGTTTTGAGGGACCAAAACCAAGCGAGAAGCTGGCGGCTGGACTCAAGCAGCAGAGGCGCTGCACTGCCTTCACCAATACAACACAAAGTACACACAAACCAAGTTTGGAAGCTGTTTGTTGATGTTGTTTACTCACCTGCAGTCACTGTGTAGCCTTACACTGTGTAGCTTCGAGGTGGTGAGAGCTCTCCATTGCTTCATGTAGGCATAAGACATATCACCTATTTTTCACTTACCTCCTCCTCCTCCTGCCTCCCCAGTGTTTGTGTACTCCATCCTCTAACATCCTTTTTGTTCCTTCCTGCTACCGGCTACATGGCAGGGATCTCCACAGTTCCCTGGGACCCCACTCGGCATATTTCAATCATACGGGGAGGGTTTTTCACAGCCCCAGTGGCAGCAGGTGGGTGCCAAGCAGCCTCACACCTCCTAGCTGTGCTCAAGCCATCGCCAACCTACACCCTTGATACCACATTGATTTAGACAATAAAGCCACACAGAAGAAATCCGTTTTATTTTTGTAAAATGATCACCCCGCGCAGGTCCTTGGTGGGTTACAAACCAGTGCTTCTGCCCCACCACACGGACCCAGCAGCTGGCACCAGCTGCAAAATAGTTGTGGTGTAGGAAGACCTACTTTGCCTTTTTTTTTTTGCTCCCATTTCCCAGTTCAAGTGCTTCTTCTTGGTTGAGGAGCTGCGCCTCTTTTCAGGTGGACAGTGTCACAAATTACAGCTCTGACTAAGACGACCTAATGACAGAGACAATTTCAAGATGACATGAAACCAATAGGCCAGGAATCTCATGATTCCAGTTTTGGACAACGCTTAGGAAGATAAATGAGGAGTCTAATTATCTTAATTTATTCCACAATTATTTTAATTATTAATCAGTTCCTCCTTCCTTGCCTATTATCAGGCCAGTGCTGGGAGTGTTCCCAAGTCTTGGAGGCAGGCGCTGCCCCCGGCACAGCTCGTGACTCACCGGGTTCACCTGTATCTCTTCCCACACGTTTCGCAACAGGACTTCCTTGCAGCTGTGTTGTTGCTGCTGGGAATACAGTAAGTCAGGTGCTATGCTGACCTAGGCTGACTCACCTGGGAGAAGATGTCATGCTCCTACTGCAACATCCTCTCTGCAGGTGGGCTGGGAGGCCCAGCACTCCTAACACTGGTGGAAGGCACTGGCCACCCCTGCCTGTTCCTTGGCAGGGACCTGCAGCACGAGGCACATCATGCTCAGGGAAGGGCAGTCCTAGCAATGTTGAGTCCCTGTCACCATTTCTGTATACAGGTATGACACATTTGCTTGTTCAGCAAGAATTCGCAGTAGTGCAGCCTGTTTATACACATTAGCTGGTAATACGGTAAGCTCAGCGAGACTGTGACCTCCATTTTACATCACTCAGCCCTTCTCTGCCTCCTCCTGTCACCTGCAGGCAGGCAGGCACCTTCCTGGTGCTGCTCTCAGCATTTCAAATAGTGAGTTTTCTAAGACCACTAACATGTAGCAAATAATAATACAAGTCTCAAGGAGGTAGGTGTTCTGGACTGGAGACTGTACAATTTAATTGCTGACTGACAAAGGTAAGAGAGGAAGAAGCACGCTCTGGGTGGAGACAGGAATGGCATGTGTCAGAGGGAGATGAGGGCATGTGGGACTTCTGTTTGTCTACAAATCAAATCCTGGATCATTAAAACTCCATGAGTGACATCTTCACTACTTAAAAAAAAAAAAAAACATTGTGGAGACAAACTGCAGAAACAGAAAATAACCCCTCCTTGCTATATGAACAGCAAGCAGTATCAAGTACCATAGATACCTGATTTACTGAGATAATGGTATTCTCAGCCACACCAGCCCCTGGCCCACAGCTATGTGGTCTGCCTCCGTTCTGCTGCTCTCACAAGTAGGGCAGCGGATGGGCATGGCACAGCAGCCTCCCTTCCATAGGAGCAAGATTGAGAGCTGATCAAATGGCTCTTTACTGGGATATATACAGTAAATAAGATTTTTTGCCCTTGAAAACACATGTAATCTCAAACAGTGGTTCCTTCCCCGTTCTTCTCCAACTTTTTTTCCTGCACCTCTATTTTTAGCTCAGAACATTAAATGGTGCCAGGTTTAGGCTCCCTAAATAGGCACAGGTTTAGGCTCCCTAAATAGGCACAGGAAAATTGCACTGAGCTAGAAAGCTGCATTTTCTCTTTCCCTTTCTGAGAGCTTTGGCTTCATATATTATGATGGCAATATCTCACTGTTATCCTTCAACCCTACAGCAAAACACTTGCAAGTCTTTATCTGTTCCTGATGAAGGAGATGCAAGAAGAGAAGGAAATGCAAACTAATCTTTCAATTCATAAAAAATTAACAAAGGGTTTTTTTCCTTTTTTTTAAAAAAAATCATTTTTACCATGTTTTTAGCTTGTAAAATATATGAAGCATGCATAAATAATGCATGCATACTATAAACAAATCTAACATCAAGGCTGTCCTTTTAACAATTATGAGCAAAATGATTTCAATTGAAGAGTTGTAGTATATCTTGTTATTCTACATGAATTATTATATACAGAGTCCTGGTTATTTACAAATTGTAATAAACTACGACCATTTTTGTGCTCCAAAACAGTGATTTATTAACACTTACACCCACTTAGAGAGATATATACATCTACAGAGTGTGCAAGTGTTAAGAATTAAGTTTCCTGAGGCCAAATTAACATTTTGTTGAAAACTTTCAACTTCCTGGCTGTAATTCTAAGGGCTTTTATATACACCACATGTAAAATGGGTTCATATTTAAAAGGCTGACTGAAAACAGCTTGCCAGATTTTCTGTATATATTAGCCCTAACTCTTCTCAGACATGAATGTGTCATTACGAAGACAGCAGTGAAAAGGCTTGTGCTCAAATTCAGACTGCAAAGTAAATGAAGAGAGATCTGTGCAAGCTTGTCTTCTGCTGATAGTTCAACCATGCACCTACTTATTTTGCCCCACTGAATGGTGCAGCACACCTGGAGGATTTCTGATGCTCATCTTTTGAGAGAAGGACTTTCCTCCAAACTGGTCCTACAGCAGATGAGAGCTGTAGCTGCTTGCAAGCCCACCTCGGTAAGGACAACGTATATGATGGCATCAAAAGTTTTGTGTTGTTGTTGTTGTTTTTAAATAGTTCTACTAATACTTCAGCAGGTATCACTCTCTACAGAAGAGATTTTCCTCTTTACAATTTTATATTGCTCTACCACAGCTGCTCACAGGTACTTGGATTCTTTAAGATTCTTAAATCCCAGAGGTGATGGACAGAAGGAGTAAGAAAGAAGGAAGTGTCCTTCCCAGCTGAAGTCCTCGAAGAGGCAACAGTTGCACAGTAACTGCTTTAAGGTGTGTCTGTATCAAGTTTAAAGACAGAGCCCCAGAAAATGGACAAGGTCAAAGCAGGATGGTCTTGCCACACTTCAATGTGGCTGTCAGATATCACCACTGCTGAACCACTGCTGTTCGTCCTGGTGGTGGATTAGCGAGAGCTTACAAAGGCTACAAAGTTAGAAATCTACGAAGAGAGATTACAATAAACCCTATAACAAGTACATTTTTTCCCATTGTTTCTCATCCATAAATACTAAACACTAGATAAACAAATTCAAGGAGCAGGCGTGTTACCCAGAGATCTAAAAGCTCAAACACTTCTTGGCCTACTTGATAACAGTTTCGCTATTCCTTATGCTATCTTAATGTAGAAACTGACATGTTCAAAGAGCATCCTACATTAAAAGAACATTAATATTGCCAAGCCTAGCTCTTGTGAGAAAAACAAATTACATATATGTGGACGATATTTTATTGTCTTATAAAATCTTTCTTCTTCCAGTTAACCTCTAAATTCTTCACAACTAAAACTGAAGCCAATGAGTGTGATTGATTAAAGAAATATACCAATGCTACTGGCCCATGCAAAATTGGAAGTTTTTTTTTTAAAAAATCTTAAACTCAAATGTATATATATATATATATATATATAAAATACAGACCCACTACACTGCTGTGTCTGGAAAGTGATGAATAGATACAGAAAAGCTGATCAAGAACTACTACATACTTGCAGTTTTTAACAGTGCAAAGGCAGAGGGCTATGCATCAAGTCACAAGGAGGAAACAAAGAACTCACCGAGACCTCACTAAGTATAAACCCAAATTGTGCTATGCATTTTATATTCCAAACTTTTACGTTCTTGAATTTGTTGTATTACTAATTTTTAATCACAGTTCTTACATCTTTTATGTAATCTCTTATATAAACAGGGGTCACACAGTATACAGCAATGTAATTTAGAGCTTATAAGAAAGTGAAAACAAGACCTAGTATCAGTGAAAATTCATTGCATATTGAACTCTTTTATAGAATGACATGGGAAGAAAAATCACAAGACAAAGCAAACCCATCTGACTTCAAACTTTGCACAGACGAGGATCATCTGGAGGAGGTCACAATTGCACCTGAGAATGAAGATGCCAAGTGCACTTCAATTTTTTGCTCAGCATGTCAACAAGCAGTATATCCGCACCATCTTTTTTACCATAATAAAAAACACAAAGCCCTAACTTTGCTGGGCTACAATAGCTCACAAACAGAGATGGACAATGAAACACTTTTAGCTCAGAGGCAGAAGCTAATTTCAAAATTGACCAAGCTTCCTAAATATTCTGAAAGACATAGGCAGAAGATTGATTATTCATTTGAGTTCCTTATGGACAATCACAGTCCTACATCATATTGTGATCTCAACACCAGTCCCGGTATTCTTAAAAAAATAAAAAATTTTTCAATAAAAGCATTATCAGTTTGCCAAGATAAAAATTCCACATGGCAGGGAGACATGGAAGACAGATTTTTTGTGGTGGACAACTATGGAAACAGGTCAGATACGTGTTTTCTGGGGCTAGTTGATGGCTATCACGGTGTGACAGCTGCAGAAATGGTTGCAGCAGAGCTTCCACTTTTATTTCTTGATCAGCTTGCTCAAACAGATTCTTCCTACAAAAAGACTGAAGAGGAACAGCAAATTCTAAATTCTTTTGCCACAGTAATCGAGGCAGACTACAGGAAAAAGGAGATGATTTTTTCTGATAAACAGGACAATGATGAGATAAACAATACCAAGAATTACAAATGGATTCACAAAGCATATGCCAAGTCCTTCTGGAGAATGGATAAACTTTTACGACTGGGAAGGAATGAAGTTTCCAAAGTTCGATGGAGCGGCTGCTCAGCTGTTACCTGTTTGATGGAAAGACTCCCCAGCAAAAATACAGATGGTAACGAAGAAGAACGAACACACTTTGAAAACAGCACACATAGTCCATTAACCAGGACAGCTGAGGACGTTGCTGGGTTACTGCACATTGCTAACATAGGTATGTACATCTCACATCGGATTTTTTTTTTCTCCACCCAATAAAGAGAGAAAAACAAGCTAATTCAGAGGTTTACTGGCAGTAAAGATTTGGAAATACAAAGCTGCAATTGCTTTAAATTGACAGTGTGAAGGAGGCACAATAAATTCCCTTGTAATTGATACCAGCATCAGGCAATAAGTATCAAGCTTATTGGATGAGAACCCGCAATATGATATTTGAGTTAAGGTAGTAAATTTACTAACAAGAAAGACAATTAGGAAACACTGCATATTATGCAAGTGATCTGTGTAAAAGTAGAAATTTTTATTTATTTAAAGTCAATAAGATGCTTAAGATGTCATCATTTTAGGGCAGGCAATCATGAACTTTATTCTAGATCTGATAAGTTCCTTGTGTCACTGGAACGTGCTTAAAATATTTTCTGTTCTTTTCAGTCAGACTTAAGTGCCACTATATTTTGCCACAAAGATCAACAGGAAAGGGACAATGCTTTGAGATGCTTCTTTATGAGGCAAAAAAAAATCCACATTTGGATAAAACTGATCCATATTTTAAAAATATAGCAAATATATGCTATTCTCCACAAATCTATGGAATGCTATAAAACAACTTGAACCTGCACTGACACTGAAATATGTAACTGCAGTCCCTTTCCTCTCCTCAGTTCTCCCAACACTTGTTGCTATATCCATACTTTCTCTACCTTCAACAGAGAGTTTTTGCTGTCACCTGCACTTCGCTGTTACTTGTAATAAAATTGTAATCTAGTGCCAGATCACATTCTTGCAGGAGATGCACTCTTACCTTTAACTGAGTATAGCAGCAAATCAGAGATAGAAGTTGTAATGTTTTCAGATTTAACAAATGCATGTTTTCACATCAGGGAAGACGCCTCCCCCCCCCCCCCCCCCCCCCCCCCCCCCCCCCCCTTTTTTTTTGCAATAAGCTTGAGACATAGGATGAACGTAAGAAAAATTAGAGAATTTTTATTAGAGAATTTTTATTAGAGAATTTGCCCAACTTAAGTTTTCTAGCTGTAATTACCTGCCTGCATCCTGCCCTCCCAGATGAAATTTTATGCTGGCCTCATTTAAGGATACTGTAAGCTCAAGCCCTGTAAATGAGGTAATGCATGAAAACTGATCAGAGATGCTTCGAGCCTTTTATGATTAAGCCCACATTTTTGAACCAGTTCTAAATAAACATTCATTTGAACTAATACATTCATTTCCAACTCAATGCATTACATTGAAGAAAAAAGATTTGCACAAGCTTCATTTTTTCCCCCAGGAACGTGTTCTTACAGCAGCATAAACATGTTCCTTCAGAAACAGATAAGGAACTGAAGAGAACGATCAGATTTGCAGAGCAGGAGATGGCAGCACTGCTTTATTTCATACCATGTAAATAGGTCAGCTGGTTCTTGTTGACTTTTCTGCCCTGTCTCTGGTTTGCAGATGAACTTGCATCATCCAAAAGCAAACTAGATTTTACTCTTCCTTGCAAAATGTTTCACATGGATTATATTATGCCCTTTGTTAGGGTTTCAGTTGGGGGTCTTACTCTGAGGGATCAAAGGAAGTTTTAGACAATCAACTCGCTCTCCATGGAAATCAGACTAAGTGGGAGGGAGCAAGAATACATTCATACTGCAGATAACTTAAGATATTTACATTATATAATCAATAACAAAAAGATGTGTTCTGCAGTTTGATAGTCTGAATAACCTTCTAGAGAAATATGCCTTCACATGGACTATACTTGGAGCTGTCCCCTACACTAGATAATGCCAGTACTTCCCAAGGAATACAACTATATAAGCACTGCCTACTTACAATCACTTTTCAAAGTAAATCTGTGCCCTGCTCTAGTCAGAAAATATTAATTATGCAATACAAATGAACACACTGTAGCCAGCTTTGCATCTGCAATGCAGCCATCCCACCCAAGTTCTCTTTAACACAACACTTTTGCTAACACATGGGAACAGACCAACAGATTCTCCAATACAAAAATAGTCTCCTCCCAGTGAAGCCACAGGGGATCTCAAATACTGCCTTTCAGAGATGCTTTCCTTTATGGTCTCCATTCAAGACTGACGAGGCTAGTCACCTGCAGTGTTGTGATTTGCAACACTTTTTCCACTCATACCCTTTGGATTTCAGGAGCGTTGAGGGAAAGGTAAAGTACCTATTCCTACTAAAGGAAAGAAATTAGTCTAAAAAGACTGCAAGAACTCCTGCTCCCTTGGGTTCCCTATGCAAGGAATACATTTAATGCATGTTAGTAAACTGTAAATCCTAAATAACATCCAAATTATTTTTCAGGTACTAGAAACTATGTATTGCTAAACGTAGTCTGAACCTGAAGCTTTTTGATGGGTTAGTTCAGATGTAATATTTAGAGAGCACACTCTCCTAGAAGAGTATTTGAGAAAGAGCACTAGACATCATCCATATGTACCCTTGCTTAAACACTAGTCAAGGTATAACATTTCCATCAGACTGTACTTCAGGCTGAATGAAATGTCAGATTCCTCACAGAAGGTTAGCTGTAGTCAGAAGAACAAGAATCTGGTATAGTCTTATGGATACTGGGAGAAAGACACCATAGAAAACCTTGCTGTAAAATGGAACTGGATTGATGGTCATATTGTTCTATTTTTACTATCACAGGTAGCAATCTCAGCTTCTATTTTTCCTCTCTCCCCCAGTCCTTAGCAAAATACTAATTACTGATGTAATAGCACCAAAAAAACAGTGCGCTATAACTCAAAGTATTTATTTCACTTTTAGGGAATGTACATGCAGTTTTATGTAAAAATGGCAAGAGTTATTGCCTCTCAGAAGAGCACAGCACGTCTAATGTATGTGAGAGAAAACGCATACTTCAGAACGGTGGAAACATCAGCACTAATGAACCAGATGGATTAGTAGAGGGTCACCTCAGAACTACAAGGGGTCTTGGACATCATGGAGATCCAGTACTGAAAAAATCTGTTATACCTGTACCTCATAGCATCTCTGTCCCTATTGATAATTCTTGCCAATTTCTTGTTTTAGCTTCTAATGGGCTTTGGGAGGTTTTGGATTATAATCAAGTATGTGCATTAACACTAACAACATTCACTCATTATTTGAGAATGTATGAATATGTTCACCGAAACGGGGCCTCTCTGTATAAGTGTCAGTATTTGATGACCCTCTCTGAGGAGGACTTAAATGGTTCAGAGGCCACTAATGGTCTGCAAGATGGAACAGAGACGCTGTACTCCAATCAAGACATTTTTCTCAGCAGGTCAAAAGGCAACTTCACACAAAGCAAGCCAAGATGTTCTAGGAGTAACTATTTGCAAAGTGAAGGCAAAGTTCCTAAAGAAACCGATGACCACAAAAACCAAGCTGATCCAGAGCTGTCTCTCTTCAGTAATGATGAAATAGGTCCACAGAACAGAGGGACAAAACAGTCCGATATTAGCGCACAAGGTGACCCTGAAGAACTGACACAGTCAGAGGACAGAAAAATTTGTCTATGTAACAGTTTTCAACCACATTCACATACTACAGCTCAAGAAGAAACAGACACTGACACCTTCTGTGCAACCAATCCAAGTCACATCCATAAACAGCTGCAAAAGAATGCACTTACAATAGGATCTAAAAACATGAAACAGCCTCAGAAAGATACAGAAACATACGTATCTAATTATGACTCAGACCCACACCTGGCAGAAAAAATGGACTGCAAGATACTCTGTGACAAACCTGCAAGTTACACTAGCCAGCAACTGTTAAAGACCGCATTGCCAGTGGATTGTAAAGCACCAACAGATTTTGAACAAGACACAAAAATGTATCTGTCTGACTGTGAATCACAAGCTGCAGGAAGAGGCTGGGTCACCTCTGAGAGGCTCTATGAGAAAGCAGCAAGCTACATCAGTGAACAACTGGTAAAGACTGCATTAGCTGCAGGTTCAAGAGATAACATTACTATTCTGATTGTACTTCTAAATGGATGTGATAAGATACCTACCTACCTCAACATTTGAAGATTTATCATATGGTAAGTGGAGTTCCACAGTACATACAGCACAAGCTTACATTTAGCTGAGCCATGAAGTTACACAAAGTCATCTTAACTGCTGACCAGGGGAGTTAATCATACATCTTCTCTCAAACTGTACAAATGCAATAAAAGCTTCTGAAATTCACAGTAAAAAAGAGTAATCACAAATCTTTTTTTTTTTAACCACTTTATTCAAACCTGAGCACCTCAATATAAAACTAAACACTGGTGAACTGTCATTTTCCTTGCTAAACCCAGATTACTGCAAATTTAAAATCTGCACAAGTTTCTGCTATCAGTTCAACATTTAAATAGACTAATTCATCTCTTCTGACACACTTGGTAGATTTCATATAATGAAAATAACTAAAAGAATTAGTGCAATATACTGGACAGATCAAAATAAAATGTACTTTGGAAAACAAAGTTGCAAAGTTCATTACTGACAGAGAGCAGTACTTATGTTACAGATACAGGAGCATCATTTATTACTGTTCTAGCCGTAAAGGAAGAACTTAGAACCCCCTTTGATTAGAGAGGAAAAAAAGTTAGCTTTAAGTAACTGTACATTCTGTATACCTTTAAGCAACTCTTAAATATTACAGAAAGTATTAAACAAATGTAGACTACAATGCAGAGTACCTATTTACAGTACATTAATATCCAAATTCAAAATCAAGTTGGATGTCCATAATTGTTAGTGCACTATTTTTTTCCTTAGGGGAAAAACAAACTGTAATGGCCAGCAATGATCAAAAACAAGAAAGAAGTCACAGACACCAAGTTTGTTGTGGTTTTACTTGAAGAGCTCTTTACAGTTTGCAAAGGAAAAAAAATCCTATGTTGTGAAGTTGAATTTACTGGCGTGTACCTTCTGAACAGATTAGAAATGAAGTTAAACTTGATTTATCACTATCCTCTTCAGACAACTGGTTTGATATAATTTACAGTGTACCAACTAAAACTCCACTTTCCTGCAAGCATAGGGTTCTTAAAATTGTTAATGCAAGTATTTGTAATTAAATTATTAAACTATGGAATGTATAACTAAACAGTAGATACCTGCAGAAACAACTGGTTGCATCAATACTGTGAATAAGTTTAATTTTTAGATCCTGTTTCTAAAACTGTTTTAAAGCACAATTGAGAATTATGAAAAGTTCAAATTCTATTCATTTTAACAGTAATCAGTATTGAAGCTACAGGAACTGGCCAATTAGGTCCATCGAAAGTAGTTCTTCTATATCCCTAATGGTGAGTGATTTTTAAAACCATTCAACTGAAGGAAGTTTATTCCGCTTCCATCACTCCTCTACTGCTGAAACATTACAGACAGTGGCGGATACATGCATGTTAAAATTTTAGGTCAAAAGAAAATTCTGTATCATAAACTTGACTATTATTGTAAGTCTCTTCACTGTTTGGAAGCTGTATCGGGCCAGGTTAAGCACTCCAATTCCATGGTTATTAACAGTTAGGAAGCAGAAGAATATTCAGAACAGTTTAAAGCAATTGATGTTTTAGTTACTACAACATTGACTCTTGGGTTGTTGTGTGGGTTCAGTAAGGTCTACTCCTCTTCCTCTGGCAGAGTTGGCTCCTGTACTCTGTGGTTCATTCTTTGGCAATTTTTTTGCTATAAAATCAACAAGAAATAATAGGTAAAGCTGAGATTGTTCTGATGTTAAATCATTTGAGTACACGAATAGTCAGCACTTTATTACTCTATAAGCATGTCAATATAATCACTATAAAATCTGATTTGATTCAGCGTTTTGGTAATAAAAGAAGTTAAGACACTTAACTTCTTAATGATTAACTACCTTATCTGATATTTAGAAGTGAAATGCTTTAGTACCTTGAGCAGTAAAAAATATTTGCCCAGGTATGCTATGCCAGTAAACGATGGCTCTTGCTTTAAGATCAGGATGTTAGGGCTGAAAGATACAGGAAGACTGAGAAGGGATAAAACAGACAGAAATTGGTCAACCTACTGCCCAGCTAACTAGACAGAGTAAGTATTGCTTACAACATAAGTAGTCCTCAGCACTAAACCAAGTTGTGTTCCCCCTTCCCCTGACCCCCCCCCCCAAGCTGTACCCTATCTTCTGTTCTTAGGAGTCAGTTGACTGTGCCAACTTCTTTTCTGTCCTTGTAGCTCAAGTGAACCTTCCCAGCCAGTCATGAAAAATATTGCTGACAAGCGCTACCCTTATAAGCAGCAGGTCTTTCTAGCAATTTTCTGACAGAAAGGTAAGTTCTACTTAAGAGGACTTAAATGGGGCTGTTATAACATGCCCATGTTATCAGGACCCAATCACCATCCCTGTTCTACAATTTGGCTGCGGCCAGCTTTTCAAAGAACAACTTTTTCCTAAAAGGAATGAAATACAACTATAAGAACAGGCAGCAGTAAGAAAATTAGCACATCAAATGAGATAAACTCAGTTAACAGAACCCAAGAGTTCATGTGACGTTAAGCTGCAGAAACAGTATGCAGACATGGCATCAGTAGAAAAATGCCTTCACAACACTGCAGCATTAGATTCTAGCTTCCAGATTCAATTATCATTGTCTCATAAGAGGTATGTTATTCTAAGTTCCACACCTTCCCAAGGCAGTATGCAACCTGCTGCAAAAAATGTAACATTAAGAGGTACATTTATGTATTTGCTCTCACATTCTTATACCAATTTGATAAACAAATCCTAGGTACATTTTATGATTAAGACAAAGTATTTGAAACTTTCAGTGGTTAAGTATACCATGAGAAAGGCATATTTGGCTTTCTTTTTTGTCTGTAATAGCAACTAAGACAGTTATACGAAACTTGCTAACAGAATTAAAATTAATGTAACCTTGCTTAGCTATTACAAGTTAATCCAAACGTTTAGGTGCTTGACAGAAGACCTCTGCGAACGTGCTTCAAGTAAATTTTTCTGACTTATCAGCATCATGAAGGAGCTGAAGGGGACTAAGGAAACTTCAGTAACACAAAGAAAAATGATTTACATGGAAGACTGAAGGAGCTTGTGATGATACAAATCTCAAGAAAACAATTCCCTTAAATTCTCAGTGTGTTCATAAACTCACCAATTGCCATAAATATTTCATTTACGTTCATAGATGTTTTGGCAGATGTCTCCATGAACAATAAACTGTTGTCATCTGCATAAGCCTGTGCTTCCTGAAAGATAAAATAAGAATCATAGAATTATTAAGTTTGGAAAAGACCTCCAAGATCCTGATCCAACTGTCCCCCTGCCACCAATATTACCCACTAAACCATGTTCCTTTCTTTAAACACGCCAAGGGACGGTGACACCACCACCTCCCTGGGAAGCCTGTTCCAATGCCTAACCTCTCTCTCTGAGAAGAAATTTATCTTAATTTCCAGCCTTCACATCCCTCCTCCCCCAGTGCAGCTTAAGTACATTCCCTCTTGTCCTATCACTAGTTATTTTCGAGAAAAGGCTGACCCCCAGCTCACCACAACTTCCTTATCGGTGGATGTAGAAAGAATGCATAAGAATGCATTAGTTAATTCAAAAAACGAAACTCAGTTACTACACACTGTACTGTTACTTCTAATAAGGGACAATTTCTATTCCGTTTTGAAAGGTTTGTTGAAACACTCATGACAATTTATTCGTTAGCTACGAAGAAGTTACGACTCCATCAAACAATTAAGCATTCAGAAATGCAATCTTAAAAAACCCTACTTGTCTTAAAAATATCCCAGACTAAACCTACCGCAAAACATAATAATGGAAGTATTTATTTAAAGTAAAGTATTTATTAAAAAGACAGCTCTGATTCAAGACACTAGCTTGAAGACAGTGATAGCAAGAATGAATACGCTCTAGGAAGGGCCATCAAATGTCAAGAAGTCTATTATCACCCCTAGAAAGAACGCAGTTTCTGAAGCACCTTGAATCTTTCAGCCAAGGCAGATTGATCAGAACAGTTTCATTAACCTGACAGAAATTCACTATAATAAAACAAGTTAGGAATGTCAAGTGTCTTGCCATGTTATCTCTTTCTCTAGTCTGATTTTCATCTACTCACTCTGTATTTCAGTTCCCTATTTTTGCCACTTCCTGTTAGCCAGTTCAACTATGAATCCCTAGTGTCTTATGATTATGTAATTGCCTTTGAATTCATCAGGAAATCTGTAAAAAGCCAAACTAGAATACCTATGAAGAAAAAAGAAAAAAACATCTGCAGGCTTCTATATTCAATTAAGTAACATCTGCTAAGACCCACGTAGCTGTATCTGAAGTAACACATTGACCAATACCTAGAAATCTGCATTGTGTCGTACAGTGAGAAAATGTTATCAAGCCCATGAGAAGACGATGAATCCATGTTAACAAAAAAACTAACATTCGAAAAACATTAAGAATGCAACTTTAAGAATAAAAAACAGTAAAGGTAGTTCTATGTTGGTAACTAAATTTGATTACTTTTTTGGACTGTACACATATATGATTTGTTACATACCACAATTTTTCACCAAATTTTTCCATGATTTAGTTTTATGGTACAATTGACATGGAAGTATAAAATTAGAAAAATCTAGATGTTAAAATCTGGCCAAAAAACACCTAAAATTGCTGCTAATGTTTGTTAATAATAATTCTAAAGTTATGAAAGGATTCATTACTGTACACAGCAGTATCTCACACAATGACACCAAATAAGGATTAAAACAGTAAGAGAATTAATGAATAATAAATATGATCTTAAGAAAATTGATTCAAAAAAAAAAATGATTCAAAGAAAATTGATTCAAATTCAATCAGTCATGAATAAACCAGAACATCTCTAGTGACTTTTTATTTGCTCTGCAAGCCGTTTTCTGATGACTTGGTTAAACTTTTTAGAAAACAAATATGGAAGAGAGCGCACAGGTATATCAGCTATAACAAAAAAGAATACCATGAAAAGCACAATTAGAAGTTGAAACACTGCTTCAACAATATGCCCTAAACAAGTTAAGTGTGTCAATCACCTTTGTATCATACAATAATCAAAATTCCCCTGCTGACAAGGCAGAGAGAATTGGTTTGCATATAGAGTTTGTTCCTAAACTATCTCATCCATTGACACTCTAGTTACTGGTAATTTTGGATAGAAGGCAGGAGAATAGAAATTCAACTAGCCTTTAAAGATACACAGATAAATTAGTTATTCCTCAAAATCAAACTTTACTTATTCAAAAGAAGTCTATTGGTACATATCACTTGTACAGAAATAGACTTTTCAATAGCATGTAGAATTCAATTAGTCTCAGCTGACGCTTATATTTAACAGCATGGCCTCTGTAACAACTAGCTAGCCTATGCAAATAAGCTCCTCAGTAGGCTTATTTACTTTCCACTCCAACAAAATGCTATTTCTATAAACAGAAGTTATGTACATACCTGAAAATCCACAGCTCTTTTGTTAGCTAGATCAGCTTTGTTTCCTGCTAAAGCTATTACAATGTTAGGACTTGCTTGTCGCTGAAGTTCCTTGACCCAATTTTTTGCTCTGGCAAAGGACTCCTGTAAATGATTGCAAAATGATGTAGCTTGAGTATTACCATCCTTTTGTACTCACCCATTATCCTAATCTGTTATCTCTACTTCCAGCGAAATGCCAATTGATGCAAGGCTGCTACCTTTGTCCAAATAGGCAAACTCCAATTTACCAACAGTCACATTTTAAAAAAAAAAAAAAAAATACACTCCTAGCTTAGTTCTCAAATATGCTTAGATGGGACAATGCTGAAAAAGTAAGTAAAGATAAGATTTATGTAGCCCAAGTAAGGAAAGAACTAGTTAAGCGAGAAAATAGGAATTTTAATTTCTCCTCTGAAAGATTCAAGTTTATGAATATATTTGAAGAGTCTCAAACATTTTCTAACTAATAAGAACTGGCTCCTACAATAACAGGATGCCAGGTTTTTGAGGGTTTCGTTTTTTTAAGTCTCATTTTACCAAAAGCAAATGAAGCATATCTGATTTAAGTTCAGATAAAAAGAAATCAAGTAATGTGAGGTTATGGTCTCAATGGTTTGTGCTGCCTTCCCAATCCTTACATATTACTTGCCAGAATAATATATTAAAACTTCTTTCACAAATAAATTGTCACTAGCAGTGTGGTGAGGGTAACAGTTCGAGTCAGATGAAATGATGTAAAAGTGGGTTTGAAAAACCTCTGCAAGGTTTTTTTTTTTTTTTAATGTAAAAATGCTAGAAATGGTCTTTTGGCAAGAAAAATTTCCAGGCACAATTTAACATTACATGATCAACTGATACAGACAAGTCAGTTAAAAAAAAACAAACAAGGAAAGAAACTCAAGAGCACTAAACTTCCAAATCCCTCTTGTACCTCTTTATATTGTACTTACCTCATTTGTAATGTCGTATACAACTATAGCTGCTTGTGCTCCTCTGTAGTACATGGGTGCTAAACTGTGATACCGCTCTTGCCCAGCTGTATCCCAAATTTCAAATTTTACCGTTGTATCATCAAGACACACAGTCTGTGTTAGAAAAGCAGCTACAAAAAAGATAGAGGTGCTGAAACCATAAATCTGCTTCTATCTACATGATCATATAAAATTATATTACTCACAGAGATACATCAGGCATGATTTCCTTGACAGTTCAAGCGTATTATTAAAATATAACAGGTCTGAAGCTCGTAGATTGGAACTGATCAACAGAGAACAGTTCCTTAATCAGCCAGCCTTTCTTCATATTAAAGACATAAGAAAGCAATAATTCGAAAGATTTTTTTTCTAATACTGAATATGAGTAACCACGACTTCTCTCATATCTTCTAGATACACTTCATTTTGATACAACAGACAGCCCTCCTTCATGATATACTCCAACAGCTCAGATATTTACAGTCTACACTCCATTTAGATTATTTGAATAGCATGTTAAAGCCTTGATTTGCAGCTCTGACAACTCCACCTTTGCTAATGATTGTGGAAACAAATCACTTCTGAGAAGTCCTTGTTCGTAAAGCAGCCATACAGGTGTATTTTTCACCAAGCCATCTCAAGAACTACTTTCAAAGCACAATTTTCACAGCCTTCAGTTTCAGGGAAACTTATATCCATTGCCACTTACAGCTGAATATTTGCATACCTAAAACCTGGATCTGTCATTGCCCCTAAATAATGGTCTTCTATTTACAGAAAACAGTACGTAATGGATACCAAGTCTTCAAGCAGTTACTCCTAGCAGTATTTTCCATTCAGATTACAGTTACATATTACAAATACAAGGGTGAATACACACATGCTACAGAAACCACATTAACGAAATTAAGCTAGTATCTCAATGAAATGCTAAGGGAAGCCCCCTAGTTGGCAGAAGTGGGGGATTCATCACTAACCATACTCACAGAGTGCAGCCAGTTTAAACCAAATGCCTGAAGTGGCACGGACCAACAGATGTTAGCCTGTCCCAAGCACTCCAAGCCATTGTAGCCTATGAATCACTCCTGAACTGCTGTAACTTTTGACTCAACTTGTTACAATAAAACAAAAGCAAGTCACTCTTGCTTCACAAAGGACACTAACTACCATAGGAGAAGCTGACAAGTCAGTGGTCAGATGCTCCCGCTTCAGGGGCATTAGCATCCATTGGAGATGAGCAAGCTGGTTGGAGAAGGGAAAGGCTTTGATGTTCCGATGTTAAATCACTAAGTTTCTAAGGGCTAAATATCCAAGCACTGGTAAAACAGGCTCCTCTTGGTAGCTTCCCAAGCAGCCTAGAACCAGAAGACAGACCAAAAAACCACAACCAAAACACATTGCACCATACTAAGGGTTTCCTCCTCAACCAGCTGAATGTTATATTTCTCCAAGGCAGAGACAGGAATGCTAAATGAGTGAAATTTGACGTTCTTAGAGGTATTCTTTTCAACATAAGAACGTACTTACACTCCACAAATGAAGGGATGTATTCAGGAAGAGAATTAAAACACCGGTTTTATTCTGGGCCACCCTCTTGCTTTTGTTGAAAGGAAGCTTTCAACCACCACAAAAGTGTCAATTAATTTCAGCAAACAAGGTATCTTTCTTCTATATTGCAAGGCCATACTTATTTGATAATCAACTGTGTTAAGGATGATAGACTTTCAAGATAATTAACATCAATACTTTCGTCTTAAGCAGCTAACAGGCACCGCTACACTAGTCTGAAGCAGAGAAGTCCAGTTATCAAACACGACCACCGTCTAACATGTCTGCCTTGAACTGCACTCCTTCAGAAGTTCTTACTCAGACTCTCAATGCACGTAAGCCTCCCTTTGTTAAAAGGCCCTTCTGTATACAAAGAAAACTGTGCCTAAAGCCAATACAGGCTACAGTTGCACAGCTTTCTCTATAGAAAACTTTCTGAACCCCAACATTGCTGCACTTAGTATCTCTCAACTGTATTTCAGCATTTCCTTGCTTCTGTTTCGTGCAGAAGAGGAATAAGTTAATATAGAAATTACACTAACGTGCACATATTTGAGCTTGGAGTTCAGTCTTGTTTAATCTTTGTATAGCTTTTAAACAGTGAAATAGAATTTGAGTTCCCTCTCATTCTACCAAGACACTAAAACAAGAGAAAACAAGAAGGAGGTTAAATGAATTAAACATTACTGGACTTTAACAATGAATTTCACTGAATATAGTGTGTTTTTTTTTTTTCATTTTAAAAAAGCTGATACAATGAATTAGCTTTTCAATATATCATTGGGAATGCTCTCTATACTACCACATAATATATGAAATAATACATAAATCTTTCACACTAACACCCATCCCCAAACCATTATAAAAAGTACAAAGACAAAATTGAGCATTAGTAAGACTGCTAAAGGAGAAAAAAGTGGTTCTCCATTTATGCTGACAGATATACAAAATAAATACATCTAACACCTAGAAACAGGGTAAAAAGGTGATGTAATGAAATTTAGCTTGTCTTCATTTTTGTAAGTTTTGTAGATTTTAACATTTTGACAACTGTTCATATGTAAAGACATGGATGACTGAAAGGGCTTGCCATAAATATTATAGTGAAACAACCTGATTCATGCAAGCAGCAACAGGAGCTACAGGACAATATTGACCAATCCATATCTTGTTTAATCTGTATGCCATTACGCCATTTTAAGAATATGTTTAAATTTATCAAAGGAAGCTCAGTAAGCACAAACAACTTCAATATACAAGTTAGCAGAAGAAAACAGGGAAAAAAAATGAAAACGGCTCACAGTTAAAAAATCTTTTTTTTTTTTTTGACTTCTTACAGTCAGCACAAGGTTTTTTTCATGTCACAAAATGTAAAAATAGCACATTAAATCCTGTGATTAATGACAAAGAAAGGTGTATGTAGACAGATAGCAAGTTCTCCCAATTCAAAAGCAAAGCCAGGCTGCATAAATACCACCAGAACCTTTAGAAAAAAATGCATACAGCACGATTAAAAGATCCACGCACAAACAAAATTCATCCTAAAGTCCACTTCTCAGAACTATGCAGTTCAAGCACACATTTACTTTCTCCACTTTGACATGCATGTTTCCTACAGCCTTGTGCCAACTACAGTTTTTATCTTGGTAAGTTACAGTTCTCAATAAAGAGGTGTAGGGCTCAGATTTGATCCTTCCTGTCAATGACCCATTCTTGAAGTGCCACTGCATTCAAGGTTGTCAATGCCAAGAATATAAATTCAATGTGAAATAAATAAAAAGGGTAAATTCTCACCTCCAATTGTACTTTCTTGAAACTCATGAAACTGTCCTTTTACAAAACGAAGCACCAAACTTGATTTACCAACTGCAGACTCTCCTAGAAGTACTAATTTGAATTGGCAAATTTTATTTCCAGCATTTGGCCCATTGGGTCTTGTTGCTCCTCGATTAGCCATGCCCAAACTAGAAAGAAGTCCTTTGTTTCAAGTTCTTAAAAGCAAGTCCAGGATTCAGATCTCAGTGGTGCTTCTGCTGGTAACAGCCTGGTTATGAAAAGACAGTGAGTGGTATTAACAAGCAAGGAAAATCTAATTCACCAAATGCACCAAGGATTACATATAACATTTTACTAATGCTAAGCAATACTCAGAAGTCAGTAACAGTAAAGAATGCAAAAAAAAAAAAAGAGGAGACTATGGAAATCCCAATCACTGCATTAAGTTCTCTGCAAGTACATTTTATCAATTCATATTTATAATTTATAACAAATGCAATTTCCTTAGATAATGCTTTGTACATCAAGATCTGTACTTTTTAATACCTTTCCTAGTTAAAAATATACTTTTAGAAGTAAAACCATAACGCTTTGCACATGTAGAAAAATTTAGTCTTTTGACCACTAAGAAATCCAGATTACTTTGTGCAAGCCAGAGACGCATCAAATGGTAATAAACTGAAATTTCCAGAACTGTTTTCTTCATCCTAGCCAATTGATATGTACAAGAGATCTTTGTTAAGAACATGTGTTAACAGTGTATTCCTTAGTATATCTGCTCTTCTTGTAAACTTCTTCAAAAAAAAAATCACAGTATTTATTCACATGGACAAAGAAGCCTTTAGTCTCTGCTGTTCTCACTTCCAAGCCAAAGACATATGCTTTTACACACTTAATAGTGGAGATTAGATCTTTTCACATGTAGATGCTAACGTAATGAAAGACTGGAATAATATTTTCTATTTTCTATTTCCTTTCTTCTCACTTCCCAAAACAAAATTCCAAGCAAGCCTGCAGGAAGAATACCCAAGTGATGGTTACTCAACTCTCAGGAAAAAAAAAGCTTATTCATTTATTAAAAACCCCTTGGACTACAACTTTGTCCTACTGTAGATGGTTACATATTTGAATTAGATACACATGTTGAAGATACAGCTTTTCTAGCGTCTAGGATACAAGCAAGTTAGTTTGGAGCATATTCTCCCAGTGCAGAGAATGGTTTTAATATTGCAAAATGAAGCAAATTTACTACCTTCAAAAAAGTCTTGCTCTTTCTTTGCTATGGTAAAGCTACTACATTTTGAACCAAGTAGTAGCCTTAATGATTAGCTATCTTCCCATTTCAAAACATCAAGGACAGCTAAAATAATTCTGTATCAGGCAGCTGAGGATTCCAGTTTGCTATACACCTACCTCAGACAATAAGCCTTCATTTTCCTTCCTAATTCTCCTTCTGTAAACTCAGGACAAGTTCTGAAGAATAGACTGCTTCACAGCTCTAGAAGAACCCCATCCTCCACTAAATACTCCCTTACACCCAAGTTTCACAAGCATTATGTAAGAAATCAAAGCATAATTTCTGCACTAACATAACATTTAAAATGAAATGATATTTTGTTTATCACTGTAAACAGAACTTGAATATAGGTCCTAAAACAAAATATTTTTCAACATCTTTAAGATGCTCCTGTTTGGTCACGTTGTTCCTTTTCCCATACCTCGAAATAATCTAACTTCTTCCAGGTAGGATATTCCAATTTTGTATTCATCCCTGTCTGCCTTGAGTTTGTGAACTGTTTGACAGTTATGATATCCTTAAATCAACAGGTTTTTATTTTGGTTGCACAACTTAACTATCTACTTTTAGATATACATTTTCTCAAACACACAGAAGAAGTGTGCCACATTGAAAAATTTTATAGTAAGCAAAAAACCCCCTGCATATTCCACCATCATCACTATTAACCTCTATAATTACACATTAAAATTGTCACTAAATTAGTATTGGTTTAATATTTTAGAATACAGGAATGGATCTAGTTATTTGCAAAACAATATCAGGCCTTTTATCCTTATAGCATTAAAAAAAATCATGCACAGCTGGTGTGTTGGTTCTCAGGCAAGATTTTTTTTCCAAGTTGTGGAGCAACTTGGATAAAAGTGGATCAGTAACAAGGAGTTAACCTCTCCTAAATTACGTACAACAGGAAGCAGCAAGGCATGGCCAACAAATAGGTAGCCCAGAATCCTGTTAGTGATTTGTTTATCCTTTCCTTTGGAAAAGTAATGAAGACAATTAAGTTTTTTTCTGTTTTAAAATGAAACAACTGTTTGCACTGTAGCATTCTAGTATGTTTAGGTAACCATAAAATAATTTTAAACCTTTAATCTTAATTCATGTTTTCTAGACTCTGGAGCATTGAATAAGACATAAGGGATAAATCCAGTGACCGACTGAGTTACTCTTTGGAGCGAGTGATTTCTAGATGACATACAGTGAGGAAATCAACCTACCACACTGGTTACTCTCTCTGATGACTTTTTTGCTTGTTGCCTTGCACATTAGGAAGAAAAGGAGACATGACAAAACAGGCAAGACTGATTTAACTCACATTTATTTCAACTGGTCACTTAAAGCCCTTAGTTACTCCGACTATGTATCTTACACTTACAAAGCAGTTTTTACTACCCCTTGCAAAACTCTTTCAGGACCTAGAGATGAAACAAGTTGTCAAGACAAATACTGAATTTTTATGGATGTTCAACCAGAAATCTTCAAAGTTCACACACCCCTCCCCCCTTTACCAGAGATCATTCTGGACACTCAGGTATTGTGCAAAAATATCCACTTGTCAAGCTGACAGACATCACACTACTTCCAAGGCCACTGAGTCCTGAAAACATACTGCAAATGTTCTTCATTCAATAGGTGCATCAATATGTCTAGTAAATTAACAATAAAACCTACCTACCACAGTTGTACCATGCAGTTTTTAACAGCTCAGGATAAAAAAAAAAAAGACTGAAAATCAGACAGAGCATACCCAACTGACTTCAATATATAAAAGTCACTATCTTCTATAGGAGTGCATGAAGTCATCACCTTTTAAAAAGTTTCAAATTATATTGAAACTGTTCAGTAAATTCAAAATCATCATACAAACATGAAAAATGAGGAATACTTTCTTAATCTGAAGAGACATGGCACAGGTGCGACATAGCCATTACAGAATGATATTGACCTTTCTTTTTAGACTGGTGTGCTGAATGTACTAGGAAATAGGATGTAAAAGTAGACTTCAATACTACAGACCCCACGTATGCTCCAAGCCTCAGGCCACACTTATTTTCCAGTTCTTTAAGTCATCTGTAAAATACTGGCTTTAGGAGGCATAAGAAAGCACCACGCAGAAGACAGGAATGCTACTTTCAGTACCCTACAAACACAAACTACAAATTTAATTATTTTTTGACAAATTGCTTTCAAGGCAACTCTGAACACTTCCTTCAAGAGCTCAACAGCTGCACCTATTTCTTACTCTTAGCTTCAGTCAAAGTCTCCAGGAAAAGATCCACCAAACTGCCCCCATCCAACCCTGCCCCTGCCAGTTTTGTGTACTGAGTAAATTTTGTAATCAACTGATGTGTTTGGAATATCTGAAGAAAGAAAACCATACGACACTTTCATTCGTCTACACAAGAAGTATACAACAGTTTGACTTAAACCGGTACATCTGGATGTAAGGAAGTTACTTTTATGTAAGAATCTGCTGAGAAAAATACTATGAAAGTTTTTAAATGTACGTCCTCATATGAATAGAAATGGAACAGATTGTTTTACTTGTATGGAGTTTAATGCGAGAACTCCATCATATACTAGTAGGCAAGGACCATTTTGCAGTCATGGGTACTACAAATATATAGCTCCTTCTGGTGAGTAGGAACTTCCGCTCTTCTCCTGAATATCCCCCACTGGGATAGCATCTCCATGATGAAATGCCAAAATAACAAAGTTTACAGCATACGATTAGGAACATACTTCTGTTACCAAGTACTCCTACCAAGCAATTTACCAGATGCTGTGTGCTCTAATCCTTTTAGAAGAGAAATTTCTATTCTGCTAGGTAATCCTTCCTTGTTAATGATTTTTATTTATTGTAGAGAGAGAAGGATCGTAATTATATTCATAGAACATCCCATAAAACTTCTTACATTTGAGTCTGTGAGTAGAATTCCATCAGTCCTAGCCAATACCTACAAACTCACAACTTAATGGAATAATTCACAGCCATTTAAGCATTCAGATCAGTGCCTATTTTAAACAACAAGAAAGCTAATAGAGAAGTATCAAAACAACACTTGTGTCAAAAGCCAACCTACTAAAGGGATTAAGACAGCTAACACTGTTCCTACAATGAATGCAATTAAGTGCATAATCAAACACAAAGACCACCAGAAAAAAATCATGATAGATTTAAAACTGAAACATTCAACCACTTGAAAAGACTTCATATTTCAGAGCAAATAACAATGTTTCTTATCATGAGCACAAGTAATATTGTAGTAATTTCTAATTCATGAACAGAGAAAGATCATGTAACAGGGAGGTGGCAACCATTGAATAATTTCTTTACACTAACTACCTTCACTGTTTTAAAAAGAAGTATCTAAATAAAATTATTTATTAAACACTCACACTAATGAAATTTGCTGTTATTCCCTTCCAGGGTTGACAAAATTAATGTGGCATCTTACTGCACCATTCAAGATAGCTGTACATATCACTATCTAAACATTTGTTGTATTTAAAACAGTTTATATTGAAACGTAATGAGATAGTAAATTACAGAACTGAATCAACGCAGTCACTGCAAGAAATTCATAGCTTTCCAATTAAATGTAATAGCCATCTCATCAGCTCATATGAATGAAGTACAGTACTAATTGCTTTGTGATAAACTGGTTTATTATACAGGAAACAGAAGCAATGATGACTGTCCTATCATTGTTCCTAGCCACCTTACCTCAGCTAATATCTACTTTTTACTGACATTTCTTACTACAAGATAAAAATACCACCTAGGCAGGCCATCTATCCTACCTGCAACACTGAGAAATCACCACCAAATTGGAAAAAAAAAAATGAAGATATCATGCTTTTTATTCGGTCTTAATAATATGTGGAAAGAGCTCTGTAATTTCAGTTTAGTTAGCAAGTCAGTCTGTCTTCCATCCCCAGGCTATGAAAGAAACAAAGGTAGGAAAAAATCCATGGAAAATGTTGAGAGAATAGTGGCCTTTTATGGGCCTATTGTTTGAAACAACATTTTGATAACCCTTAAACAATTCAGCTCTCCTTGAAAACGCATAAGGACAGAGGTGTGTTCCTGCAGGATGCCTTCACCTGTAGTTCCAGCTAAGCCTTAGGCAGAGCACACGCCGTACAGCGGGCCCGCCGGTGTCCCCTGGATGGGGACGTGCTATCTTTTCCTTCCCATCTTACTCATCGCCCCCTTCTCCAGCCACAAGCGAAAGGGAAAGCGAGGGCCCCATCACCCCACCTCCCCCTGCACACCGCAAAAGGGACTCGCGGGACGCGACCCTGCCTTGGCAGGCAGCCCGGCCGGCGACAACCCGCAGCCGAGGTGCCCCCTCCCCGCCCCTCGGGGCCCTGCCGCCGCCTCCCCTCCCCCGCGGCTCCCTTCCAGGCACGGGGATAAGGGGAAGTGGGAGAACCGGGGGCGCCATTTTGAGACAGCGAGAAGCGAGAGCGGCCTCCGCTGCCCGCAGGCCCGGCTCAGCGGCCCAGCCGCCCCGCGGCTCCTCACGGCGGCAGGGGGGGCGCCCTCCGAGCCCAGCCCAGCCCAGCCCGGCCCCTCCTCAGCCGCCGCCGCCTCCCCGCCTCACCCGGCCACGCACGGCGTCTGTCTGCCCGTCCCTCTGTCTGTCTGTCTGTCTGTCCGGCCGGCTGGGCTGAAGGAGGAGGAGGAGGAGGGTGCGAGGAGGGCAGGGGGAGGCGGCCCCGCGGTGGGGGCGAGGGGCGGGGGCGCAGCCGGGCCTCACCCAGAGCCCGCCGCCGACTGCCGCCGCCTCCTGCGCCCCGACCCAAACACCCGCACGCACGCACACGCACACGTAGTTCCGCCGCCGCCTTCACGTCACGGCCCGCACGCCGCGTGCGCTTCCGGCTCGCGGCGCGTCCCGTGGCCCCGCCCTCCCTGCCTGTCTCTCCCCCTCCCCCTCCATTTTCTCTCCCCCTCCCCGCTGAGGAGGTGGGCACCCGTCGGTCCTGCCTGCTCTCCAGCGGCTACCCAGGGCATGCCTAATCCCAACAGGGAATTTAGCTCCTCTAAATAGAGCCCTCGCCAATAAAGTTCACAGATAGGCTCAATATCGAGTGCTAAAGCTGAAGCGAGCATGGTGCCGATGCAGACAAGTCTCCCCTGCTAGTAGTACACGCACACGTTGGGTGATGTTGGGTGACACACCCTGCTCAACACAGCGTTGGGCACGCATCATCCATGTTCCGCGCTACTGGGGCGTTGTGTGGCGCCTCGGCAGTCCTGCGTGCCTTTTCGGTGTCTAGCTCAGGAGGAATGTTGAAAGGTTAGAAGGTGATTCAGGGAAGGCCTGTAGGGATGGCGAAAATGGCTGGAAAACTTGCCTCACAGTGGAAGAGGCGAAGACCTGCTGACCTTGTCAGAGAGAAGGGTATGCATGGTGTGGTGCCACGCATGGGACTTCTGTGTTAGAAGCAAAACAGCAGCAATAAAACAACAACTTCAATCAAGTACATTTAATACACATTTAGTACATTTAATAAAGGCCAACTGTGAGATCTTGAAGGAAATCTAAAGAAAAATGTATAAGAAATTTAATAAGTTTATCAAAAATTGTACCAATGATTAAGTATCATTAAATGAAAGTTGTCTAGATAATCCATCACTGGAATATTGAATCAAAATTTGATACTATTGTCCTCTTAAAATATACTTTAGTTCAACCACGTGAGAAAAAGTTATTTCCATCCTAGGCAGACCCAGCATGCACATAAACAGTTTTGGATGAAAACAAAATATTACACAGTAAATCTTTAGAATGACATGAACTAAAATAGAATTTAGAGAGCAAATACTTATGTGGCTGCAGGTGCCTGCTGGATAACCCTATGACTGTAACACAGAGCTACAGTCTCTCCTCCTCTGTGAAACTCCAAATCATTCACAGCTGGTTGAAACTGACAGCAGGAATTGCTGTCAGCCAGCTGGTCAGAAAACAGCAGAGATTCACTGTGAATGTATGAAATAGAGGCAGGAGAGCATGCAGCAGTAATTACATGAGTAAGTTTCATTTACCATATTTCAGGCTCAGTGAGTCCATGAACGTTAGCAGTGAAGATGAGTTTCTTCTGTTGTAGTCTGTATTAATAGCCATGTAAAAAAAGGCCTGAAATCACCAGGACAGCCATTCCAGTGATCATGTCTTCATATTTTATGTCATCTGGGGTCATATGTCATTGTTAAACTACCAAAGTGAAACTTTGCATTGGATGATGTTAAAAAAAATATTATGTTAGTAGGTCATGATTTCACCAGATGGGGTTCTGTATTTTTCAGCATTTCTCACAGAATTTCATATGTTCTGTTCAATCTCTTTGTATTTAAATTTAAATATAGATGTGTAATAATAAATGAAGTTGTCTTTAGAAGATGTGCAGAATCTCTTTATTCTGTTTGAATTTTCTTATTGGTTTCACTTCTCCATTTTTTTTCCCCCTCATGCATCCATCCATTCCAATATCCTCCTTTCTGTCTTTCCTCTATCACTATTTGTGTGCATTTTCTTTAATCATATCATCCATTGGTTTGGTCATATCATAGCATATAGAATGTATGCAGCACACAAAAAGCCATAATTTTCTATTTGTAAATGAATTGAATAAAAACAAACAAACTGAAAGTAACCACAAACAACAGCAAAGGATATCACCACAGTTAGTGTCCATCAAGAGTTTCACAAAATTTAAAGCATTTTACATCAAGTTCTCTGATCTTAAGAGACTTCAAAGAATTTACGAACTTAGAGAGTACTGTGATGGCCATCTACATCAGGACCACAGAATGAGAACTGTGTTGCAGAACGTTGGCTCTTTCTGCTTCATAAAGAAAAATACACATTTTATGTGGTTTCCATTCCTTAGTTTCAGCCAGTGCAAGATGGCACTGTACTGTGGGTATAGGATGTCAGAAAATAGTGGTAACATTCAGATGACAAACACTATTTATCAAGAAGTACTTCTATAGAAAGGAATATTTTTCAACTTTCTTTCAAAACAGTTCTCTGGAGATCAGATTTTTTTTTAACACAGGAGATGGCATCTTCACACTGAAGCTAATTTGACTCAAGAAAGATTTAATCTTTTTTTTTTTTTCCTAAAATGGAGTATAATTTTTTTGTTAATTTGTTAGCTTGTCTTTAAAAATTATAGATCTTTCCTACCCTGCAAGTGTTCTTCCTACACACCAATTAACTTTCAATCTATGAAAGAACGAATATGACACTGATTCCTAAAATAAGCAGAATTATAGGCAGAAGGGGCACCCTTTTTATTGGATACATATGCATAAATTTTTGAGTTCACAGTTTGTATCTGCATAATGAACTTAAGAAAATACAGGTTAAAAAAAAAAACACTTTTAAGAACATCTTTCTCCTATTGTGTATCTACTCATAATTCTCAGCATATTATGCTGAGAATGCACTCAATCTGGCTTCTACCTGGATGAATCTTGAATTAATTTCATATGAAGGCAAACTGTCTCCATATTCATCTAGAACTATTTTGGTTTCATTTCTGTTACCTCAAGGTTCACATTTTATTCACATTTTAAGGAATATATATACGTGTTTCCTAACAGGGAATTAAAATATCTATGCACTTATTTCAACTTAATAGTGAAGATTTTTTTCTTTTAGTTGTAGGAGGTGAAAGGGATGTACTCATCTCTACCTTTTCAGAAGTGAGTTTTCTATAGCATAGACTCTGCTATAATAATTTACGATAGAAGCAGCTCCTGCAGATAAAAATGTTTTCCTGCTTTCTTTGGCAACTGGTTGTATCTCTATGGAAAACAGCCAGTGAGGCATCATTGTCTTCCACAAATTGGCTAGCAAGTGAGCGCATTTTTAAGATCAGGTAAGATAGCTCAGCGAAGCATGTATATTGCTAGTAGGTTTCAAATTGATTCATAGGAATCCTCATCTCTGTTGAAAAACACAGGGGAACAAAACAGAAAAAGCTTGACTTGTTACTGCAGTAAGTATTGCTTTCACATTGCCAGGTGCTGTTTTTCTGACTTTGATACAACCCACTCCAGCAGGGCTGAGTGGATTCTTTCAATTAGCAAGTGCGGCCACCTACTGGGGAAAAACACTAAAATAAAGTCACAAATAACAATGTACAAAGTGGTATACCTTGAGTACTGGCAAATGGCTAGGTAGAAATTCAACAAACAAGACAATAAAAGTTCAAGTCCTGGCTTCAGCTTTATCTTATTCCCTCCCCTTGCCGCCATATAATTTTTGTGATATTACACTGCTCTTCCTCAGAAGAAATAGCTTTTCCTCTGCTGGCAGCTTTACCTGTGCCAAATTATTCCTTTCAATCATATCAAATTTGTCCCTGATTTCTAACACCTGCAGTTTTGTTCAACTAACAATTTAGCCTTTACAAGACAGATTAGTACCTGACAGAATAACAGGTCACAAGCAAAGACATAACCAATCACTTTCTTTCACTTAATGAATTACAAATAATTACTATATTACTTGGCAGGAGCACTCTAAACTTAAAGGTAGCAACAAAAATGATTGAAGGAAGTATAAATGAACCAAACATTTTAAGAATTTGCTGAAGCTTATTTCCCAATCGATTGTGTATATTCTATGTTAGTGGTTTCTATTAATGAAAAGGGGCACCAGCAATGGTTAGAGCTAAATAAGAGCTGAAGATAACATATGTTACCTGGAGAAGATAAAACAATTCTCACACGTGCAAGCCGATCACACCACAGGCATGTATTGCTGATGTCCCTGACTGTTAGAGCAGGTTGTCAAGTGTCCCTAATGTCTGTCAGGCAGCTCACCAGAAAGCAGTCATCACTGGCCTCCAATCTTGTGTTTGTAGGGCAGGTTCCAGGGAGTTCAGCAGTCATTGAGCCACCTTCGTGTAAAATCCTTATCAAACAAATGTTAGAGCTGTGACTAAAATGGCAACAGCTGGTAATGTTTGTTAATTAATTACGGGTAAGATCTCTATGTTTACCTGAAATCAGCTTTGCCATCGTAGGAGGATGGAGAATGGAACAGGATGTGATTAAATGTAGATGTTTTGCTGGGAGGAAAGTGAGCATTTACTAAGCGTCACCTGAGAGTGAGCTAGGCTTTCTGAAAGCAGCTGGGCTTCTAAGCGACAGGGAAAGTTGGTCGGGTTTACCAAAGCTGCTTTTCTGAGCTAATCCCTCTCCGTTTCCACAAGGCAAATTAACACTCGCATTAGCGTTCCTCCCGAGGGGCCGGGGCCAAGAGGCCGCCGGCGGGCGGTGGCCGTGAGGGAGGTTCGGCAGGAGCCGGCGGTGCCGCCCGGGGCGCGGCCGTTACCAGGCCAGCGGTGAGGGCCCCATGCCGCCATGGCGGGGCCGCTGCGGCCGGTCTACGAGGGGCGGTTCATAGACAGGTTTCCACACATCTCGGCCGTGAGTGCCAGCGCCGGGCTGGGGGGGACCCTAGATGCTGCCCCCCCCCCCCCCGCTTTCTGGGCCTTGCCAGGACCACGATCTGGCTGTGGGCTGAGGGAAACGGTTGCAGCGGGGGCAGTCGGTGGGCTGCACTCACTGCGGTCCCGGCTTGCCCCCAAAATAAAGCCACGGGCTCCTTTCTGTCATCATGCTCGCCAACACCTTGTGTGAGGTGTCATAACCCAGTTTGACCAGTTTGACTTGGTTACACCTTATTTTTTGGTTGTTTTGCTTAGGCAGGGAAGTTGCTTCCAACTGGCGATACGGCTGCGCGTTGCCTCACTGAGATTGTACCCAGGGTGAGTTTGCTTTTCAGATGCTCCTTGTTAAGCTTCTGTAATGATTTCATATGAGTAATTGTGTCTATATGACAGACAGGCCCTAAATCTGTTACTTCTGTTCATGCTGCCTTTATAAATAATCAGTGAAATCTCGGCAATTTTTTCCCTTCTCTTTAGAAACTGCTAATTTCATTTTTTTTTAGATGTTAATAGTTTTTGTTTAAAGGGAAGAAGCTGCTAGTTAAAGAAGCTAGTAGGATTCTAAAATGTTTCTGATAGTTATTTTTCCATCTGCATGTTTTACAAAATTCAACATGCCTCCTTAGGCAGGACTGAAGAGAATTATTTTACTGTTTTTTTGCTGTTGATACAATTATAGTGATCATTATGACTTCTGATGGAGTACCTTCTGCTTTATAAAGGCTGCTCTGTTAGAGTTGTGATCCCCACTGGCCCTTCGTGGTGTCCCTGAAGAGTTAGAGGCCTTTGAAACACAAATATCCCCATGGTGTCAGCTCTCCTTTTAAACGTGCTTAATAAACAATACAGTGGTTAAAAACATTTCTGAAATTGACTCGCTGATGAGGGACTTGTTGTGAATTATATTGAATGTTTCTGAAGTTTGTAACATAACACATGTAAAGAAGCTGTTATTTGTCTTAAAGCCTAAACCAGAAATGTGAAGCTTAGGCATTTTCTCCTGACTTCTGTTGGTGGTGTGATTAAATTTAAGCTGGGCTGTGTAGACCTTGTGTTCAGAATATTAACATCTGCAGGAATGCAGGCATGTTTTATTGTCTTAAAATGTCTTTCTATTTTGCTCTTACATCTGTGGAATCACACTGAATTGGCTGTGGTATGTTTTCTTTTCATTAATATTTTATGGAAAACTGCTGTAAAACTGTTTTTTCTTGCCTTATATATAGCCCGTTACTCCAACTATTGTGCGAAAGTTTCGAAATACGACAAATCCAGCTCCTGGTGTTGAAAGAATATTCTGTGGCAGAGCAGATGATCCTGACATTGCAGCTCACTTGACACATGGCATACAGTCATGTTCTTCACTTAGTGTAAGAATGTGTCTTGTTTCCTTTTGTTTGGGAATGAACTGCTTAAGAATGTACTTAGTAAAAGCAACTGATTTCTTCGTGATCAGGGACAAAGGTTTGTAGCTGAGTGATCACTTTGGGGTATTTCACTGCTGCTGTGAATTATCTGAAGTCTGAGGTCAACTCATAAGATTTAGTTAGTATAATTGAAAAAGGAAAGTAGTTGAAGTTCAATCACTTTTGTTGAATAAATTTTGCAATGACTACTGAATTATTCATTTCATTTCAACATTTAACTGTCTTCTACCCACAATTTTTCTGCTTCCCTCTTTCCTAACAACAGAGGTAAAATCTGTTGAGCTATTAGCAAGAGAACTATGATCTGAGAATATACTTATAGTTCAGCATAATTTTTCTGTATTCTCTAACTTTTGGGTTGAAAATGATTTTGTTAGATAAAAAGTGCTATTTTGGATATGGCAGCCAATTTTGTGTGTAGTCCGCACGAATTATGTTTCTTAGATGTAATCAAACAACCAAAGAGCTCACTGATGATTTTTATCTCATAATTATTGTTCAAATAATTGATCTCTAAAAATAATAATTGTGTTAGTAAATACAGTTTGCTGATTCATTTTGGCAGGTCAATAATAAACCCTCTTTTGGATCCCCATTACTTTGATGGGTAGTCTGAAAAATAAAATGACTTGAGAAGATCAAAGTTCCCTGTTTTGACATTTTTTAAACACTTTTTTTCTGAGAGGCTGCGGTCTGAAATTTTGTTTATCAACAAGGGGAAAAAACTTGCACAAAATTAAAAAGTTCTGTTTTATAATATGTACTTTATTTCTGGAGATTTAACATAGTATTGATTATTAGTGACCTTACCTCACAATGTAGTTCTGTTTTGCAAATTGGTAGATAAAATTAGGTCAGTCTGATCATCTAAGATCTCATTGCAGCTCTTAATATCAAACTGCTGTTCTTGTGTGTGTTTGAGGGGGTAGCCGTACTGATGTGTGAACGATTAAAATTTGTTTTTCTGCCTTTTGTGTTGTTTGTGACCTCTTTAGGCAGCTACATTGATAAATCCACTTCCTAAAACTAATTTTCAACAAAAAATACAAGATAGAAAAGAAGCAATCTACTTTAGTAACCGTGAAGCACCCTTGGGCAAATCACATGATCAATCTCCTATGTTACCTAAGGGCTTAGATATAACTAATACCACATTCGGAGTAAAAATCATCCAAGGTAGGAAAACTTAGTGTTAAAAATGGTTCTCCTAAGTATGAGATAACCTGCAATTTAATATTTAGCATATATTGTATGCTTCCAACAGTTCTGGTTTAATAGAAAACTTATTATAACAGGTATTGAAATGGATATAAATATACTAGTATCTTTCAGTAATGATGAACAAACAGGCTACTGAAAACATTTTGTAACTAGTAGGGCTTTTTTCTGGGTCTAATAAAAGATATTACCTTGACCTGTGAAACTTTCCTCCACAGATAGGAGCTAGTAACAGATGTGTTGACCATGTAGTCTCCTCACAACAGTTAGGCTCTCAGTTTCTCTTATTCTACACCTAGTCCCATGTCATCATGCTGTGAGATTCATACTGCTTTTCTAGTTTGGTGGAAGCATCATACTTCCACGTTATTAGCATCTTCTCTAACAGGATATTGTTTAAAATTTAAAAACAATCAAACCCATATATATATATGCTCCTTGCTTTTCAGATGCACCAGCTGGAGAGCTTATAAATCCACCAAAAACTTTTGAGGAAGTAGATAAAGAAACCAGAAAAGGACATGATCTGTACATTGTGTCGCACAATGATTATTATGCAGGTATGTTCAAAGGCTAGTAAGAAGTCCTATAAAAAGACCTAATATGAATAATGTTAACTGAACCTCTTTGTGTCTTCAGAACTTGTTGGGCATTACTTTTTTTTGAGATATAAGCTATTTATTTTTACTTCTCTACTAATACAATATAAATTATTTTAAAAAGTAATGATGTGAAAAAAATCAGATATACAGCTGAAAGAACGCTACTTGTTTCTGTAATGATAGGTCACTTCATTGTGGGTCTAGTAGGTAATGTAAGAGATTAATAATGGAGTTGAAATACTGATTTCTTTTGGGTGCAATTTGAAAAGCAGACTATTTCCAAGAAAGAAGAAACTCTATGCTCTAGTTGGTTAGTGAGTTTGCCATTGTCTATGCCTTGGAGAGCAATCTGAGGTTTAGACCACAGACTGTAAGACCAACTCATCCCAGTTCTTTATACCTTTGTGTTTTATTAGGTTCCAAACAAAATTTCAGGTCACCTAGACTTCTTGACAGGGAGCTCAGCATCAAGCTCTGTTTACAAGGAATTTCAGGCTGCTGCCTGTCTCTCTGGAATGCAAGTTCCTCAGCTTGCAGTATAGTGCCTGCACATCTGTCCTGCAGTCTTGGTCTCTGCCCTTCCAGCGGTCTTTACCTCCACTGCTTCAGACTTCGGAGGCTATACTTGCTTGAAGTGATCTGCTCACTATAGGTTACCCTTTATCTCATAGGTCTACACGGGAACAGAGTGACAAATACGCAGGACGTGTTACTTTTGCTGCCACTTCTATTTTTCCCACTTCCATCTTTTCCACTTACACTGCTAGACTTACGATGCCGGTCTATAAAATTGGCATTACAATAAAATTGCTCATTGTTGCTAGTATCAACAATTTTGTAGGTGGTGGCCCAACCCGTAAGAAACTGTGATGCAAATATTTCAGTAGTAATAATGTAAACTTCATATGGAGGCTCTTATGGAGAAGTGAATTTATGGTACGTTGTTCTCTCACTGAGAAATTTTTCTCATGCAGAATATGGTACTATTGCTCTAAATTGGTTAAACTTGTAATGTTATTTCCCCTCCTCCCCAACTTTATTAGGTGTTCTAGTGGAATTATCTGTTTCTGTCTCCTTCATAACTTCTGTGCACAGGATCATGGAGAGGTCAAACCAACTGAGCAGCTGGAAGACTGTTTATGTAGAAGGAAAAAATACCTCAACTATGTGTTCCAGTTTTGAACAATAACATAAAATCCCATGCTGAAATACAGCCAGAAGAAGCCTTTATTAAAAAGTGTGCATGAAGAATATTTTTTTGAAAGTTTTAACTGCAATTCTTTTCAAAAGTTGATTGAAAGAATAGGAAAAATAAGTACTTTGTGTAAACAGGCTACAAGCACGTGACATTCTAGTACGTGAAACTTCATTTTACAGGCAAAGCTGTATTAATAGATTCATAAACAAGTAGGGTAACGTCTTGTTTACTGTGAAGTCAGTGGAAATGTTTCTATTGAAATCAATATAACGAGTATATCTAAAAGTGCAGCCGATCAAAAATATTTTTTCCTTTTAGTATTATTATTTTTTTAACAAATAATAAATTTGATGATATATGTATGTTTCTGCCTGAGTACAGACATGATAAGGTGCTTTTGTTTTCATGATTAGGCAACCTGGTATTTTTTCATTAATTCTGTTGGACTTGTCTTTAGCTTTTATTCAGACATAAAAGAAGGTGTAATGGATATTCAGCTATTTTATAACTTGGATAGTTTTTGAGGCTTTTTTGTTGCCTTTTGCCCTCTCTTTTGACAATGAAATTAATCTTAAATACTTAATAAGTATTGCATGTGTTACACAAATTTTATGTCTTTGAAAAGAATTAATTAGTTTTTTGCTTTTATTTATTGTTTTATGAATGAAGGTATCTATTTTAGTGTATTAGTATATTTTTCTTGCTGAAGTATTTTAAACAAATCAAAATGTTTCCCTTCCCCTTCCTGCCCCCCCCCCCCCACCGCCTCACCACAGGGGAAGCAATAAATAGGAAGTATGACTCACCAAACTTCAGCAAGTCTTTTGTGTATGGAATAGAAACCCCTCACTTCAAAGATGGACGAAATGTATCCAAATCCTTAAATTGGCTCTGTGATCTGCAATGGTAAGTTGCCATGAGTTAACTAGTTAGAGGTGTGAGTTTTAAAGAATAGTCTTCATATTTGAATATAATTTTACATCTTGCAATCCTGTCCTTTGGTTTGATAGCCGTATTGAACTGAATAGAAAATGCAAGAAGTATTTTTCAGAATAATTTATCCAAATCAGTTCTACCATAGTATGGCAGCGCAATAGTTGGCATTTCTTTAACATTACTTAAAGGCCTCTTTGATTTTTGAAATAGCAAAACTTCTCAATTACTCAGTTTGCTTTTCATGTGAAAGAGTTGCTGTTTTCTTCTAGCATATAGTATTTTTGAATGTTATTGAGCAGTTATTGAGTACTATTAAACAACTGTTTGAGAATTATTTTCAAATTTTATAGGAAAAAAGCAGCAAAAATTGTATCCAAAAGAAGTGATGATTTCAAGGAAAAATTTCAACCTCAGGTTGGAAAAGTCCTTGATCCGTAAGTAAGCAAAGATACCTTCCAAGAACAAAATCTCACTCCTATATGCCAGGTCTCCGATGTCTTTTTTTGATCTTAGATAAACAATATAACTGTGTTTAGAGCTTCCAGTGCAGCACTCAGTTACAGGAAGGGACTCTTCTTGCCCAAAGTAGACCAATAAGTGTGGAAGTTACTAACAAAGGCTGTATCGTGTTAAAGTTGTTCTAGTGTTTAAATGGTCTATATCTGAATTTTTCAGATTTGCACTAGTGCAAACCGTCCATAACACTTTTGTCTTTTGCAGTTAGGAAGGTTTGAAAGAACTGAAATGTCTCATGTATTGCTTGGAGACTTACCATGTTAGATCACCTGTATTCATATGGAAAAGGACATGACACTAAATTGTAACTTTAGCAGCATGTCTTAATCTCAGTTGAGTCATTACAATGCTTCATGAACCTCAGGTGATCTGTAAGAGTTTTTTAAGTTCACAAAACAGTGTTTATGGAGCATTGCAGTTGTCTTAAGGCAAATGGTGGTCAGGATCCAGCAGTGCTATAAGTCTGGGTTCCTGAATATATACCGTCTGTCTGTATATGTACTACTGAATGTATACAAAGGCTGTCTTTGCAGTTGCCTGGTATTTCTGTATAGTTGGAGACCCACAAGAAACATTATTGACTTTGGTAGCCAAATTTAATTTTAAGCTCAACATCACAGGCTTAAGTGACTCTGGAGACTATGCCCTTGGTACCTATAGAAGGTGAATGTTTCCCCTTTCTGTAGGGAGAGTCACTTTCTCCTGTGTCCTTCATGGTGTGCTTAATGTGAAGGAGATCTGGATTGTGAGCAACATGAGGCAGTGTAATCAGTCAGGGAATCTAGGTTGCAGTGCAAGCTCAAATCCAGCACTAATATTACCAGTTAGATACAAAGCTCAGTTTGTTTTGTGAGTTTTACATCATGATATAATGTATAATGATAAGAGAAAATTGTACCTAGTAGTATTTAGATTACTGTGCTTCCATCTCTCAGTAGGGTTTTTTTTTTTTTGTAAGCAAGAACACTTTTCAAATTTGATGGTGGTTTCTGATTCATGTAGCAAAGCTTTAATTATTAAACATGCAGACAAAAATGAATATTGACTCTTTTTCAAATTAAGGAATAAGTTTTTAATGTTAACAGCAGCATTTTAATTTTCTGTTTAAGAAAAATGAGGTCAAATTTTCTAGAAGAAATTGGCTTGGTTGCTATTCTTTGTAGATACAACCTTGCATATGAAAAAGCAGAGATTGATTAAACATTCCCACTGGAGCCAAAAGTAGTTTATTTGGAGGCATTGCTTCAGTTGGAGATCTGGTTTGTCCTAAACATTATTAATATCTGACAGGTGTGCTGTAAGGGTTTTTTCTCACTTATTTCTGCCATTTTCATAGAAAAAATATTTTAGCAGTAGAATGTTTATTATTTTTTTTTTTGCTTTTTGCTTTTTTAAACATTTCTAATGTTTACATTTGGTTGTGTTTAGCAGCAAATGTTCTAAGTAGGCTTATAAAGGGATGCTTTTCTGCAGTTGCAACTTCAAGTAATGATGAAAAAATTTCAGGTGAACTATATGTATAATTCCTAATTATATAACAGATAATCACATTTCTTTACTAATAGCTTAAGGTTTATTTTTACTGTTAATAAATTACTTTACAATTAACAAAGAAATGTGCATATTGACAGTATAGCAGAAACTATGAATGTTCCCCCAGGCCATACATTTGGAATGTTACTCCGTCCAGATGAATGTGGTAAGTCTTGTAGTGGCAGAATAAAATATTACCTTGTTGATGAAATGATGTTGAAGTAATTACTGTTAATTGTGTAGTGAATAATTTTCCTAAAATCTTAGAGGTAACACTAAATTTTTGGAGGGGCAATTTGAGAAGGAATAAAGAAAATTTGATTTGGGGATTTTTGTTTTTGTAAGACCCTGTATCTGAATGGAAATGAAACAGGAAGCAAGGAAGAAGGCAGGAAGCTCATATTGACATCTAAGTGACAAAGTTAAATTGTGTCTTTCCTCATAATGATTTTTCTAGTACTTCTACAAAAAGAGTAAAAATAACAAGCAATAAATGAGAAAAATAAGAATTTATTGAAGGTGGTAGAGAGACAAAACAATAAAAAACATTCATTTTCATTATGGTGAAATTTTGAAAGCTACTCAACTCAAATAGCAATTGTTGGAATTAATGATATTTTAATGTAACTACTAATGACTTGGAAATTGCAGTGAATAATTAAGAAGCAAGAAATGTAAGTGGCTCAAAATTATTTAATTAGTCAAGTCCAAAGAACTTGGCTTAAATTCTACATAAGCCCGTGTACATGCTTTACTATGCAGGGTAATAAAGTTAAATACGTTGAATGTGTATGTATGCTTGCCCTATAAGGAACTTCAGAAGAACTGATCAAACAAAGTTAAAAGAAGGCAGAATGACAGCTAAAATTCATTCTTAACAAGTAGAAAATAATGCATGCATATTCCTGTTTGCATGGGATTAGATGAACTACTACTATATAATAACTGGACTCTGAATTAACTTATTGTGCTCCAGAAAGTGGCTTCAATGTAATGGTGAGGACTTAGATAAAAACTGTAGATCAGTGTATCAAAGTGTTTGAAAGTACCTAACAGTATTAGGATACATATGAAATGGGAAGAATAACCTAAAAAGACAAGGTACTATTTTTGTAAATCACTGATATATAAGTACTTGAAATATTACATTGAATTTTCCATTGGTTCATGCAAGTATCTTGTAACACGACAGGTTTGAAATGATAGATTAATAATACATATTCTTTTGCTCTTAACTACCTGGACATAGAATAACTCTTACTTCTCTCAGAAACTCTTGGAAGCAATGAATGGATTTGTGAAGCTATATTAAGATGTTTCAAAATGTTCAAGGTTAACTGCATGTGAGTAGTGAAATCATCGTGTGGACCATTTGATCTTTGGATGGCCATGTCAAATGTTCAGCAGTGCTGAAAATCAGCGTCTTGAAACAAGTTCTTCTCCTCAAGACTCCAAGCCATTTTAAAAAATGTCCATTTTCTGTATGTGTGCAACTAATTGAGGAAGTATTTATTTTTTATAGGAGTTGGCGATCTTCTTCACTGTAGGGCTCCAAGTGAGTTCCTCCGTGGTAAAGACAGAGAGAGAGCTGTGCTAGCTGCAGTTCGGCAAAGTTTGAAGAAAGCTAACTATGAAAATTTTGATATGTTGCTAGAAGCATTTAGGCATTATGATAAGGTTAGTGCTTTTTTAAAAAAAAAAAGTTTGACATTAGCTCTTCTGTGTCATGGAGATACAGACATGAAGAAACATAGTAATAATGGAATGGTTGATGCCTGACTTTCAGAACGAATCTTGGTTTTGCCTCAAGATGTACAATTAGATTGCTGAGCACAAAAAGAAACCATGAGTAAATTTAAATTCAAAATCTGAACACAAGAATAATTAATAATTTTAAATGCAAATAGTGATTTGAGATTAAAAAAAAGTCAGTGTGACAGTGTAAAAAAACAGCAATATTACTCGTCTAAGATAATGTAGCTGGATATGTATGTTGGAACATTTTTATAATAGCTGTTGTAACAACTGTTTTATTTATAATAGAATGGTGATGGAATGATAGACAAAGATGACCTGCAGAAGTCCTGTTTTCAGCTTAATCTGAACCTAGATGATGAGCTCTTGGATTCCTTATTTGACTATTGTGATTTGGATAAAGATGGTCTGATCAGTTATCTGGAGTTTGCAAACTTTCTTAACTGGAAAGACAAAATGGCTGTTAAAGAATTTGAAGAAAAAATAATTACAAAAGGTAGGTGAGTTAATACTGGAAAACTGCGTGGATGATCTTGTTCCTACAACAGCTATTGAAAGGACCCTGCTGAAGTAGAGTAGGTGCTCCTTTAGAAGAATAGGATTTTGAGAGTCCTTTCCTGCCAGCCAGTGGTAGCAGGAGATAGGAGAACCTTAGATATAAATGTATTTCAGAACCCAGGAATTTTGCTGCATTTGGAGAAAGTAAAAATTTCCAAGAATCATTATAAAATATGCAGATTAATTATTTTATGTCATCTACTTTATAGTTTCTCAAGGATTCAAGCAAAGTTGGTTTTTTTGTTTGTTTGTTTGTTTTTATCTGTTCCTTTGTAATGTGCTGATAATAAATCCTGTCTGTTCCATAATTTTTGCTTACAGGGAATAAAATAAATGTTCCTGCTCTGTCTGGCACAAATGCAGATGATGAACCACTGCTGAAGCAGGAAGATCTTGTATTAAAAGAACCAGGAAGCTCAGAGAAGACACCAAAAACACTTACAAGACCAACAGACAGTGTATTTGCAGATTATCAAACAACTTCTTCTCAGTATAATGCTGTAGTAGGTGGTCTCCCAACAACCTGTAAGTACAGTGGACTGTACCTCTCACTTCTAAGCATTATTTAAGGCAAAATCAGGAACAGGTTTGAAGAGTATGCTGGTGCTGGTACTACTGATGCACAATAATGAAATAATTTATCTAATCTAGGTTTGTTTAGGATTGTGGCTTGGAAGTTGCCATGGCTTGTATGTTTGGCATGGATAATCCATTCAAAATTTGAAATTTAGTCTAGATGTGCAAAACCTCTGACACGGTCCCACATGACATCTTTGTCTCTGTGTTGGAGAGACATGGGTTTGATGGATAGAACGCTCAGTGGATAAGAAATTGGTCACATTCAGAGAGATGCAGGCGACGACTCTGAGCAGGTGGAGACCAGAGACAAGAGGTGTTCCTAGAGGATCAGTACTGTGACCAGTATTATTTAACATCTTTGTTGGTGACAAGGACAGTAGGATTTAGAGCTTTGACAGGCTTGAGAAGTGGCCCCATATGAACCTTATGCAGGACATTTTACTTGGCCTTCTTGAAGTTGACCTGGGTCAGGGCAATCCCAAGCACGAGAACAGGCTTGGCAATGAGTGAGTTGAGAGCAGCCTGGCAGAAAAGGACTTTGGGGTGTTGACTGTTTGAAAAACTGAATGTGAGCTGGTAATGTATGCTTGCAGCCCAGAAAGCCAACTGTATATTAGGCCACATCAGAAGAAGGGTGGCCGGTAGGTCAAGGGAAGTGATTCTTCCCCTCTACTCTGCTCTTATAAGACCTCACCTGTAGTATTGTATTCAATTCAGGGGCCCACAATGTAAGAAAGATGTAGACCTGTTCGAGCAAGTCCAGAGGAGGGCCACAAAGATAGGAGAAGTGCTCTAGCCCTCTGGTCATGAAGACAGGCTGAAGGAGCTGGGGGTGTTCAGCCTAGAGAAGAGAAGGCTCCGGGGAGATCTTGTAGCAGCCTTCCACTACCTGAAGGTGGCCTATAGGAAAGATCGGGAGAGTAGTGACAGGACAAAGGGCTTTAAACTAAAAGAGGGTAGATTTAGATCAGACATTAGGAAGAAATTCTCTACTATGAGGGTGGTGAGGTACTGGAACAGGCTGCCCAGAGACGTTGTGGATGCCCCATCCCTGGAGGTGTTCAAGGCCAGGTTGGATGAAGTTTTGAGCAGACTGACTTAGGAGAAGGTGCCTCTGCCCGTTGTGTGTATGTGCAGAATTAGATGATCTTTAAACTCCTTTCCAACTCAAACCATTCCATGATTCTATGCTTTTGAGAAATTAAGGTGATAATTTTAGGATAAGATCATCTTGGAATCATCTAAAAATGTTTCTCACTGAAGTACTCCAATATTATTGCACTATTGCCGGTTCTCAAGATACATGATGTAGTTTGAGATAAGAATTCTAAAAATAAGAAAAAAGAGAAGAAGAGGAAACTCTTGAAGCTATGTAGACAAAGCATCAAATTTGCTCTCATCTAATGCAAAATGTTATATCCTCCCTGGCAGTATTTTTACATATAGGCTTTTCCATATTATCTATTGATTGATTTCCATAGATTATCCAGTGTGTGGCATTCCAACTATTCGTTCAGATATTCCTGCTCCTCGAATTCGCCGCATCAGTGACAGAACTAATTATGGTGATGAGGCAAATGCTTATGCATTATTGTTCCCTTCTGTCTTCAGTCAAAAGGGGGTGTATGAAAAAGACTTTTTTAAAACAAGACCAAAGGCAGAGGTATGGTACTTTTCTTCAGAATATTCTTCCAAGACAAATGTAATACTAGCCATGTGGGAGTGGAAAGCTGTATTATTAAATAAGTTGTAAAATTTGTTGTTCCAACATTGCCATCTTTCTTTATACCCATTCAGACACTTGAAAAATATATACTCTTCACATTCGAAGTTATTCATAAAGATGGTTGATCTTCATTTTATTGAGATCTGACTTCCTTAGGTAATAGAAGGAAGTATGTTATTACTCACGTGCTCAAATGCTGTGTTGAATGAGGGTTGGTAATTAATCTAGGGCTTCACAGCCTGTCTTCCATCATTTTTGCAATGTGAGAAGAACAGAGCAGCTGCGAAATTTCCATCTTTGGACATATTCAAATTTCTGAGCAATGACCTAAGTAATATAGTTTAATGGTGAAGTTAGTCCTGCTTTGATTATACGGTTGGACAGATTAACTCCGGAGATCTCTTTCAACAGACGTTATTGTATGATTCTATAAGTAGATAGAATACATAGTCTTTAAAAAAAAAAAAAAAAAGCCCCAAAGGAAGAATTTTACGCCTGTATAAAACTAGTTTCTATCACACAGGAATCTTCAGTGGAAAATTTTACCAAGGCTGTCTTCCCTCAAACTCCCAAGTTTTGTTAATGGCAAATTACTAAATTTTTTCCATCTGATATCTCTGTGGGCTGCTACCACTCATCTCACAGCCCAGAGTTCTTCAGTCATAAGTGGAAGGAACTTTGCTTCTTATTCAGTATTGTTTACTGCTTGACTTCTTTATTTCTATGCTTTTTAATGAAAAAAAAATACTAAGAGATCATTATTTGAAGATATATGATTTATAAGATTCATCATTTGAAATATGATTTATGAGACAATGCTAAAAAAAAAAAAAAAAAGAAATTCCAATCTAAAATGAAAAAAAGCCGTGACAACCTCTCCATCTCTACTAGTCATTTTATTAGATAAATATTCAGTCATAAGGAAATGGGTCTGAAACTTGTGTATATGTTTTACAGAAGAGTGTTGCTAATTAGTGGCTGAAGAAGTAAATGTTGTATTGTCATGTTCTATAAATATCTGTAAAATGGCTTGTCAGAATGTCGTGAACGTGAGCACTTACCATTTTATAACCCAGCTCTGAAGCAGGAAATCCATGCATGCAGAATATAGCTAACAGTAAATAGAATTCATGCTTCATTGAGAAGCCCATTATACCTGTCAAGCATTAGATAGAGCTCTTCTCTGAAGTTATAATGTGGCCTGAGATGTCATACTCTATTGTAGACTATATAGGCTATACAGCGTGCAGTACTGAACCATCTTTGAGTGTGTTAAATCACCCAATATTCATGAAATAGATTAAATCAAAAGACTATCGCTGACACTTAAGTATTTTGATATGGAACATTAATATTTTCAAATGTGTAGTAGCTAACTAAATGTTTTCAAATGTGTAATAGCTAACTAAATTATTTGAAAACCCAACATCATGTCATGCTATCAGTTTTTGAAATGACCTGTAGAAATGAATGAGAACTCTCTTCTTTTGTATTATGAAGAGATGCTTTATAGAGTGCTTAAAGAAACTGCTTTATAGTCAGGGTGTCTGAAGGGCCTTCTGTTTTCTTCAGTGGAATTCATCATACTCTATTGAAGAGAATAGAAGTTATTTAACTTAGTAGTAGCGTGTAATTTATATGCAACATGATCATGTTGATAATAGGTAAGGGCCAGATTAAGCTGTCTGTGCACTCAGTCGTCAGTGGTTTAGTCAGTGATTATTTTATGGCTGTTGATGAGCTGGGACAGAGTTGTATTTTAATATAGTAGGAATGAGTTACAAGAACATGTAGTTCTTTATGGTCCCTACAGTGTTATCTATATTTGATTTTTCAATGTTGAAGTTGTTTCAACATTATTAAGTGAACTCAGTTTTGTATACTACAGCTTTCATCCCAATAAGATTGTTTCACTTAAATGGGGGGAACTTCTTTTGTTAAGGATGCAGGATGTGGTCTGTACTTTTTAATTAAGAGAGGAAGAATATTCTTTGGCGAATTGATTGCCAATATATGTAAAAGCTGGACTCTAAAGAAAATGCCAGCCGGAATTACTTGAGTTGTATTATTTTGTAGGTTGCACAAATTCTCCGCAACATTGGTATGAACATTTCAGATGAAAGATTTGAAGAGATATGGAAGCAAGCCTGTATGAAACAACAGAACGAAGAGGTTTGCATACAAAATGTCAGGAATATACTGGATGAGATAAATGCAACGCCCAAAGACTAGAATTAGCAATTGTTTTGTGTGCGTGTGATGCATATATTTAAATTGACATCAGTCATAATTCTGGTGCTGAATACAATAAACATTTTAAATAGGATGTTTTTATATAACTAGAGTTCACTGTTTATTGTCTTTCTGAATACTGCATTCACCGCAAATTTATATAAATGTTTCTGCCCTAGTTGCAGTTACTAGGAACCGATATCCGTATGAAAAAAAGAGGATACATGTACAACATGTTTGTGAAAGGAATTCAAATTTTTGTCTTACATTCTTTATCATTTTTTTTAAAACATTGTTTCTAAGTCTAAATCATAATACTTTAGAAATGGACACTTCTGCATTTAGGATTTTTCTCTCTCTGGAAGACCTCTTAAAGATAATTATCATAGAAAAACATCTACCCTTGTTTCTAATGTTCTATAACTCCTCGTCAGTAAAATGGTAGCAAACAGAGAACTGTCTAGGGTGTTATTTGATGTGTTTAAAAATCCGTGTGACAAAGTGCTTTACAGTAAGATACTTGGTCGTGGGTGTGGGGCTAAAGCATTTTCATGAAGTAGACACCATAAGAATCAATCTGTTAAGTGCAAAAATAAATGCCCAATTGTGCGGCAGAGGGTTCGTATTCTATATCCCAGCTTATGGCTATTAGGTACTAGTATTGAATTTTCACAATAAAAAAAGAATGGATATTTAGAAGAATATTTGCGTATTACATAAAAATACAGACTAGTAGTCAGAGAAGTTTAGGAGGTCTTTCAGAGTGCTAACTGTTCACCTTTGGCTAGTGCAATTTCTTGGGAATAGTGATCATAGACGAAGCCTTGTGAATCACTATGGAAATCCCAATGAATATATTATGAAGTAAAGTAAGAATAAACAATGGAAAGTAAATAATACTAAAATCTGCAACTGTGAATTGAAGTGTTCATTCTTTACCTACTTTACTGAGTTTGGTATGAAACCAATGGAAAGTGTTTGGTATTGGCAGTGAGAATAATTGCTTTTAGATTTTTTTTTCAATTGAAAAAAATCTAAAAGAAAAATCCTTGCCCAATGTGATAATAGAATACAGGATTTCAGGAACAATATTGCTTTCTCACCTATCAGTGCTTCCATTATGTTACAACAGCAAGATTTAAAGAATTATTTAATGTTGGTGGCCAAAATTGTTACCAAGTTCTCAAATGTAAGTGAAGGTTGTATTTATTTTAAATACTAAGAATGATTGTGTAACGTCAGTTTAAAATTTAGTTGTGTTGCTTTTTTTCACTTAGCACTTGTGATTGTTGAGCTTACTCTTTCACTGATTTTCTAGGAGTTTGTAATTTACCGGTTTGTACAAAAACATCTCCCTTCTGGATCAAGTAACAACAGAAAATGCTGAGTCAAGTAATTCTGAAGTTTTAGCAACAAAGGGTTCAGTGACTCATCTTTTTAATTATTATTGCAGAATTTTAATAGTAGCTGTCTTGCATCATGTAGAAAAAATGTGCTTTCTGGTATCTCCAGGGAGCAGCAGGTAGTGGAAATCTTTCCTGCTGTGAATGAAAGTTGTTCTGTACTTTTGTTGCCTTGCCTTCCCATCCTTCTGGATCTCTCTGCATGCACTGGGAAGTGTGCAGAAAGCAGACTGACAATCTGAAGTGAAATCATGACAGAAAGATGAATGTACTGCTAATTTAAAATTGCATTTATTGCGTCAGGATTTAACCACCTCGGTGCAGTTCCCTAGAGCTCCTCTGCTCATACAAGGTAGGAGGGAAGAAACCTTTGCCTTCATGTGGTCCAATTCCAAAAGTATCAGACAGAATTACTGTTAAAGAACATGTTGCTGTTCTTGTTCAATAGAAAATTTTGGGTGAAAAGTTTAAGCTTACTACAGAGAAAAATGGGGGAAAAAATCAGATGTGAATATTCATAGAAGAGATTTTTGTTTGTTCAGCAGCTAAAAACTGTATACCATATTTTTGGATCTACTGTAGAGATGCCCCCTTTCATTCCTTTACTTTCAGTAGAATATTTTCCTTTGTCAGTGAAACAGATTTAACATCGTTCTTGGGCAGTCAGCTAAATAAGTCTATAATAATCATAATACTTAAAAAAAAAAAAAAAAAAAGACCAGTTTTGGCTTTTCTTGAAACTATGTTTCTGACCTCGTACTAAAGGTTTCCTTCTGAGTTTGTATTTTATATGTACTGGAAGTGCTGCTCACCTAAACTTACCTCTTTTATAGAAGTAAAGAGAATAATGGCTTAATCACTGCACAGAGCTGTAAATTCTACTTGTAGGTTGTTGTTTTCCATTACATGCTTATGAGACCTCTGAAAGATTTAATTTCTGTGACACAGCCAGTTAATTCTGTGGAGTTTCTGAATCCTTTTGTTTGTTTCCTTTTGTTAAATGCTTTATGCACAGAGTCTTCGTGAAGATCTTTATACTTCATTTTTGTCTTTACAACATGTATGAATTCAAAGATACATTTATAAACTTTTAAAGCTCCAAGTTGTGTTCGTGATTTTGTGGTTCCTATGGGCCATATCCAAGGCAAGGTTTTCTGGAAATGGTTAGCAAAACAACCTTCACTATGACTTAAACATGCATTCTAAAAACAAACACACAAATTTAGCACTCAGGTAGATTTATTTTGTTAACAGCTACATTACAAAACAACAGGGATTGTAAGTATGTTGATTTTGTAGACAAAACAAGTAAACAGAAAATTCTGATAAAGGTAAGTGTCTGGGCAAAAAAAAAAAATCTGGCCAAATTTTCTTCATATAATTTTCTTAAAAGTAGGCACTGGCTAAAATACACAGCACATTCAGATGTTAATATGCTCTCTCTCCATTCATTTTATCTGTGTGTCACCACAAATAGTAGTCCAAAGAATAGCAGATTTATTAAATAATGCATTTTAATTGGTGTTGTCAAGTGAATTCTTAAGTTTATCTTAGAGCAAATGTGTTGTTTTCCAGTGACAGAGTTGGAATTTTTTCCTTCTATGGAGCATTTTCTTCCCCCAAAAAGTCATGCCAGAATTACTGACTGTCAATAGTGGAAAACACTAACCTGTAAAAGATAAGGCTGAAGATTTGAATGTGCAAAATTATTTGTTATTTTTATATTTCTGACTTTTAATCTCTAAATGTGAATATTAGCATAGATAAGCCTACAGTTAATGTGGCATTTGGCAGTGACTTCTGCTATGTAAAGCAGCTGCTGGACTCAATTATTCTCTTTACTATTGTTTAGTGGAAAAAATCCTGCTGTGCAATGACTCATGTTTGGGATGCTAGAAAATCCAATCCACTGTTTCACAGAAATCTACAAGTAAGTGTACAAGTAAGTGTAGATCTTGCCTCAATACTATTACTATGTAACATCAATATATGTCTTACAAGGATTAAAAAATTTTAACTTTTTTTTCCTCCCAGTAAGTAAAATTACTGAGAATTGCCGATTTCAGTGATTTACCTGACTTAAGTAAATTTCCTAGTCCTGGAGCTCATTTTCATGAGTGAAAGGCCTGTTTTTGTTTTTGTTGTTAGTTTTAAAACAACTGTGTTTAATTATTTATGTAGTAAACGAAATGATAATAATACTTTTTTTGCTGTGAATACTTCAAATCGTTGTCTAAGCAGAAAATTGATTACCGGGGCAAAGTGCGCAGAAATACAATTTAAGTCTTTGTCTTGTTAACAAATATGAATAGGTAGGATGTTTTTGGAATGACTTGTATGGCTTAATTAGTTGGTGTTTTGCATTAGGAGGTATTTCTTTAGAAAGCGGTTATTTATGTTTGATAGTGTATTCTTGGGTACCATCTGCCTGTGTGGTTTTACCTTGCCGAATGGCCAGAATGCTTCTCTAACAGATGGGTTAGGATTTGGAGCATGCCAAAGAACCACTAAATGCAATGTGGTAGGGATAGGATCTGTATTTCTTTATTACTGTTCAAAACTGTATTAATTTTTGAAAATGCCAACATAGATTATGGAAAGATTTTGGCTTCTTTGACCAGTATTAATCTGCACAGGGAAAGGTTAAAAGAGTCTTCTTTGTCTTCCAGTTTTCTAAGTGATGTTCTTGTTGATTTCTGCCAAATGCATGTGGTCTCTCTGAGCAGCTTGGAGTAGCTAGAAAACTTATATATCCTAGGTCCACGTTCCTGTGATTTCCAAATAGGTTGTCACATGCACAGAAAATACATATTCCTCAGATTTTAAGTATATGCAGGTGTGAATTGAAATTATACTGTAGATTAGGTGGCAAGTTCGACCGTACCTCCATAGTAAATCTTGGAGGTATTCCGCATGTTTTCAAAGCTCACTCCTCGTTCCAGTAGCTAAATGGAAATTAAAACAGTAAAAATAAGACCTGATCCGAAAGAAGTGGAAGGCTTGGGTATCACTGAGAGATTATATTCACGTAGCTTTTGCCAGTCAAGTATTTCTTCCTTTATTAAGAGGGATTGTATATTCTGCATCTTAAAATAAATCTTGCTTGAGGTATGTACTTACTAGGAAAGGTTTTACAACACAACCAGAACAAGAGCAGGCAGTGGAGTATCTTAGGAACACTTCTAGAAATGACTTTTATATAAGCCTTCAAATTTTCTGTAGATTCTAGACAATGTCAGATTTTGATTTGACTTTGAGGTGAAGCAAAGGACTGAAATAAGAGCAGAAGGGTTCTCAAAAGATAACAGTAAATCACAAGTGTTTTTTTTTTTTTTTCCTCAGCATTCTTCAAGAGATGGTAGAAAGAGGCATGTGCAATCCCCTGTAATACTTGACTAGAAGTGTGTTTCTGTGCCTTTCCCCCCATCCCCAGGAGAGCGACAAGGCTGAATGTATAACAAAATTTAGGGCTAACTTTTGCTAGTAAGTAATGAATATTACAGAATATAAAGAATAGCTGTACCATGCAGCCCAAAAGCTCTGTCTAGCTCAGGGATCAAAGACACGGCTATGGGAAAGTAGCAGTTCAGGGCAAAAATGCTATTTCTAGTAATCTCCCATTGCTTCAATCACTTGAACTTCCAGAGCCTTTTTGAAAAGGATATATCTTCTTCATATTCAGTGATCTTCAACAGACTTGTCGTAATGAACTTAACCCAGTCTGCTGTTGGAACTGTGATACTCCAGCCTCTACAACATGTTTTGGTACGGAATTTGATAGCTTTAGCAATACACTAAACAGAAAATCTAGCTCCTTTGTGTGTTTTAAAATGAGGATTTACTATGATGTAAAATATTTATTCTATTTGAAGAAACAATAAACAGCTTGTAAACACCGTCAGTGGCACTCTTGATTTTTATAGGGTATCATATATTTTTCCTCAGTCGAGGGACTGCTTGCTTAATGATTTCTTGTATACAGAGTATTTCAAAATCTTCATTTGGCATGTTACTTTTCTCTGAAGCTTTCATGATTCTGCAGTACCTTTTCTGAAGTCCAGTGAACAGGGATTTAAAACTGGCAGGTGGGAGCTTTCTCCTGTCTTAGCTCATTTTCCCTGATGATTCTGAGTAACGACTACTACATTTTGAGCATGGAGGCAAGGGTAGTTGCAGGGATGTCTTGTACAGTTATAGGGTGGTTTGTATGGACTGAGTAAGGTACTGCTTAGTGGAGCACCCTTGTGAAACACAGTTGTCTGCTTAATGCAGACATAGTCCCCTATGACCTGCTTTTCTGCTGCAAATACACGGAGTCAGGTGGATTTGATTCCAGTTTGTGAGTTGTGAAAACAGGATTTGGTTCAGTTAATACACCTGGACAGTCAGTCCATTTGCTTTCAAAAAGTGCTTTCGGGCTGTTGGATGGAAGATGAAGCTGATCATCAAACTGTTTTTGCTTTAATAAATGCTCTGTTCAAATGTCACTATGGTACACAAAGCAAGGCAAAGTTTGAAACTGCTAGTGAGAGGTGTTTATTATATTGAGATGTAATTCTTGCTCTGCGTAAATTCAGCAAGAAGATCTAGCTACCTCTTACAGCAACAATAGGACCAGATTAGTACACAAACTTGTGCTAATCCTGTGAAAATAAAGATCAGGTTCAGTCTGTTAGCTTTTTTTAAATGGCAGGTCTCTTGATCTGGGGCCAAAGCTGATGCTATCTGCCAGCATTTCTTTTGTTGTTGAATCACAGTGGGAGTGTAGAATGATGCTCTCTCTGTATTTTTTTTGGTCGTCTTATTCCAATGGATTTATATGGGTAACAAAACACAGCATTTGTAGGATGACTTGCTCAAAGCACAGTACCAGTAAAAGCCAAATGTGAATGGATGCCAGACTTCTGAAATAAGCATCTCTTTTGTGTCTGTAGAACAGAAAGCAGTATAAAAATTTTCTAAGAAAAGAACAAGCTAATGGTTGTCATCTCATTTGAACTGGACTTAAATTACAGTGAAAATAGTAATATGACTCATAGCTTTTTCTAAGTCTGCTTTTGTCCTCATTCTATGGACAGGGAGACAAAGACTCACATTTCCATTTTTTTTAGGACAGGTTTTAAATGCATTTGTAGCAGTGCAGCCCTCAACTTAAAACAGTAGGCAACTGTCCCTGCATGCATGCAGGCATGTAATTACCTGTCACAGATCCATCTTTTGTTTTCTGAAGTTAATCACACAGGTGGTAAGTAAACCAGTTAACCCTTGTTAAACTATCATCAATGTTTAATTCATCATTGCTTAAGTACACAGTTCATCTCTAATGCTGCTTTAATATGAAACCTAATACCTGTAACAGAGGGAGAAGATCAGAAGGAAAAGCTCAGGTATGATAACAAGTATTTCCCATGTGAATAATAGTTACTTTTTTTTTTTTGTTTTAAATTGTTGGAAACAATAGCATTAGCCGGAGCATGTTGTCACAAAAAGTACTTTTACTTCGTTACTGACTCAATTTTGCTTCATTTCCCACCATTTATTGTGTTTATCAGCTTTTCCAGTTCAGATAATTTACTTAGTGATAATATTGAGGACAGTAGGAACACACAGCCTATAATAGCGTTTACAGTGGTCAGAGATGTGCTAACAGTACTCCAATGCCATGGTTATCCGTCTTATTTGAGAACAAAAAGAAATGAGATGATATTGAATAAAACGCAGCATGGCAAACATTTGTTCATAAAACTGGGCATGGCTCGAGTGAGTGCTGATTACCTCTCTTTTTACTGCTTCTTCATTCACAAGCAGAGTGCTATTCAGAGCAGAGCTTTGCATGAATTGAAGAACTCTGAGCCCAGGGGCTTGAAAGACCTCAAAAGTCATTTCAAATTCTCCTTCTGGTTAACTAGTTACTAGAATTGATGGAGGGGAAAGCAACTGTTTGGAATGAAAAGAAAAGCAACTAAAATTTTGTGTGCTGTTTCTATGGGTTATTCCTTCAGTGAAAAAAAATGTAGATAGGGAAATGCTCTCTACTGTTTGTCTTTGCTCCAGTAAAAAAAAAAAAAAAAAAGGAGAAAAATAATAAGAAAATAAGGGTGTGAATATTAGAACTAAGTGATACATGAAAAGGAATACTTTTTCTTTTCCTATAGAAGAAAAAACTTGCATCAAAATGACTTTGAAGGAATATGCTGCACTTTTTTCAAAAGACATTTATGCAGGATGTTATATATCATAGTTGTTTCATGTCTAGCTATGCTTCTAATAACCATAAGTACAATTATAAATTGGTGTAGTGAAACAAAATAATCAGAGTTTAGAAGTATCTAGAAGTAATGGATGTGTTATATATTGCACATATTTGATTAAAATTATTTCATTATTATAACTTTAGTTACCTAGCAGCTCTTAAACTGAAAAGCAAGTCCTGAATTTCAGTATTGCACTTTCCAGATAGAAAGTGCTCATTTCTAACATAGAGGACACATGAGATATTCAGGCAATATTTTATCCCAAAAGGCATGGGAGGAATCATTCTGTGTTAGGCAAATGATTATTTTGTGGAGAAAATTGGATGAAATGAGGGAAAGAGAAAGAAGAATAGGGGGTAAAGAAATTTCTACAGAATGTGGTTCATCCTTACGTCCTCCCTCCCCCATATTAAATCATGCAAGAATTTTCCATACAAGAGATTTAATTCTGTCAGTCACCTAATTAGTTAAAGACAAGTGAAGGCAATAAAAGGACTGTCTCCTTATATTGTTCTTACTTTTTCTTGATATGTTGAAGAAATACTGTCAAGACCCAGAGTACATCTTATATATGACTCATTATGAACTACAGTAATTTATTCTGCTGATTCTTTATCTTGAGTGATTATAGAAATTTGCTCATAAATCATTATTCTTCACTAAGTTGTTAGCTGTGCAATAACTATAGTATTTTAATCTTCTTAACTGGGAATTGTCACTATATTGATTTTTGCCTTGCTCTGCTGATAGGGTGATGTGGAAATACGATTACCTTAAATATTTTGTAGTGTTCCATACAAGTTGGAGGATACGTTGTATTGCATTAACTCAATTTTCCTGGAATTGCAACAGCTCCTTGCACTTCTGACAAGCAACCAAGTTTTGTGAATTTCTAGATATCTGTCACATCCTTAATTCCAGGATAATGTTATCTGGGAATTATGAGTAGTCCAAAATGTTTTCATCCATCATTCAAGAATATATTGCATTTTTAATTAGAAATGTGCTGATAGAAATATATTTATGAAATAAGATAGTTGGTGATGTTAAGCACAAAATCTGTATTCCTGTAGCTTAATTGTAGACAATTTATTGAAGGGCTAGTTTGCCTAAGGCACCCTGTATATTAAATGGAAAAAAAAGATATGAACTTCTATGGCAGTTCAGTTTTCAAGTATGTTTCTTGATTTTCAAAGACCAAGGAAAGGTTAAAAACCCTTTTGGTGCATCAGTTGAGCACATGAGGTTGGTGGGATGTTTCCAAGCTCAGCACTTAATTTATCATCTGTCCTCAGCCTTCATTTGTGCATTCCATGTATGCATAAATCAGATTGCAACAATAAAGAAAATATTTTTCCTCAAGATTAATTTACTTGCGAGTTTGCTGTACGACATTTTCTTTTTCCACCAAAGGCCCTACTTTGTAGCAAAATATTGGGTCAACATTTGCTCATAATGAGTTGTGATTCAAAGCTATCTGCAGTATTATTAAATATTATTTTTACTAGGTGGTAGTAGAAGTACTGGGAAGCCAGGGTGAAAAATCCCTTGTTCCTGATATAAAATTTTAAAGTTAGAAACTTAAAACCTATAATTATCTACTGCTGTAACTTTGTGTTGTTTGTTTGTTTGAATATTGCTTTGGCTGAAAATAATATAGGATTTTTGTTTTTCTTCTGAGGGGTCCCTTTGTAACATCCCTTCTGAATTAAGCAATATCACAAGCTTTGGCAAAAACAGTGATAATTTCATCAGTAGGGGGCATTCTCGTATTTCCACAACAGGAAAGAAATACAGCTCCTGGGTTGTTCAGCTGTGTCGGATAGAGTGTGCAGGGCAACAGCATCCAGCAGAGAAAGACTTCAGAATAGAAATAGTAGCTGTTAACTGAAGGATAGAATAGCTTAACACTGTGTTTTCTGAATAATGTCAAGTGATATATGCATAGTTCATTTCTATTGAATGATAGGAGTAAATTGAATAATAGAGTATATTATGTTCCTTTCCCTGTACTGAATTTTAAAGAACATTAATTTGTGGCTGTTTAATATTGTGAGCTCATATAACCTCGTTCTCTGACAGAAACAAATTTTCCAAGTATTTTAATGTGTAAATAAATGCATTATCATGCTTTTTAACCTTCCATACAGACACATTACTAATCATCTTTTTTATAGTATTTGTATGACTTGAGTTGAATTGAGATTTCATTGTGCAAATTTTAACATGTTGCAGATTTTCAGTCAAGTTCAACAAGTTTTAAACCAACATGGAACTGCTTATGCAGATGGAGTTGGAAATATTTTTGTCTTTGAGGGTTAGCATTTTCTTATCTGTAGTAGCCTTAGTTTATAGCTCAGAGATCTTCAGGGAGCATCGCATTTTATTATTGATATAAACAATAGTGGAAATTTATATTAAAAAAAAAAAAGTCCCTTTAATGGTAAGTTTGTAAGCTGACATGTAGCAGCCATGGTGAATGCTTAGTGTGGCATTAAAAAAAGAAAATAGAAAAAGCCTTAAAGGACCTCCAAAAGCCACATGATGTTAGTATTGCAAAAATGGTTAGAAACAACCTAACAATTATGGGGGAAAAATCATTAGTGAGTGTATATATTAGAGAAATATTCAAACAAAAAGCTTGATTGATTTTTTTTTTTTTTAATTTTATTGAAGTAGCCATAATATAAACCACCTTCGGACTAAAAGAATGGAAAAATGACTTTTAAAAAATTTAGAATCATTAATCATATTTTACTACTGATACCCTGGTAACAAACGTGTTTAGTTAATCATTTGGCTGTGTAATGCTTAAGTACAGGATTTTCAGTAACTGGAATTTCAGTAATGAATGAGTGACTCTATTGCTTGAACACATCCTGGTAATGTCTTTTCTGTTTGATTCTCATATCTTCTCAATGCTAAACTTACTTCACAGTAAAATATACTCCAATTCACCGAATAACAGACTAAATACTAAATAATAAACACTTACTCCTAAGAATTGTTGCAGAACAGGGGAACAGAGCTGGGGAATGTCGCAATTCCAGCTCTTAAGTTTCAGCTATATTAAAACCTATCTGTCTTTCTCTGCAGAAAGCAAAATGAAAACAAAACAAGTTGAGCTGGAAATCAGTGTAATTGTTCCTTTATTAAGCAAAACCTGATAGTATTTTTTTCTTCTAAATCCTCATCTGACAAATTTCTTTTGCAAATAAAACCCGAACTCTAACCCTCTAAGCCAAAAGAAATACCCTAAAACCATAGAGATGAGAGAATGAAGTATAAAAACTGTCCTGTGTTCAAAACAACTTTTTTTTTTTTCCTTTAGGTAAAGAACTGGAGTGTTTTTTTTTTCTTTTTCCCTTTTTTTTTTTTTTTTTTTTGAATTACCCACTTGAATTACTTCTTTTAAAAGGTCTGGTATTTCAAAGGATAGGCTATCAGCATTTTCTAAAAGTAAAGGCCATTAAATTTCCTGACAGAGTACCTGGAAATGTAGGCACTCAAAGGCAAGAGATATTTCAAGCAATGTAAGGTCTTCATATTATTTTACTCATATTCTTTCAGTGATTCATACTGTAACTCTGGTGCAGGGCTCCTGAATTTAACTTCTGCTTTAAAAGTAGTGAATAGGAAGCAAGGGCAAGAGTGTCATAACCAATTTTGGACAAGAAATTGAGCCAACATCTCAATTCTTTGTTTGAGTGTCACTTTTTATGATTAATATAGGGGAAAATAAAGTCACAGTCCTGAAGTTACCATGTTGCCTGCTGTTTTGCTGCTGCTTTTTTTTTTTTTTTAACATTTTTCTAAAGGTCAGTGAAAAAATTAAAATTTCAGCTGAAAGAGCAACTTCAACTGAATGAGTATTTTGTCTTTGTTTGGATCTACCCTTGGGGGGTGAACGGGAATCATGCTTTTCTTGCAAAAGCATATCCTCTCCAGTGCCATCCAACAGCAAAATATTGCAACCCTTGCGTGGAAGTTTCCATATTATTAAGAGTTCTTGCCTCCAGCAGTGCTGCAGAAAATGATGGTAGTGACACAGAAGTGGCTGAGAGGCTGACACTGCATATTAATCTGTGAACAAATGCTTCATGGTCAGACCATTGTACAAGTCATTTGAGCCATGTTCTATGCTTTTTGTTCACTGTGCAACTTTATATGTGGAAAAGATTAATTAAGGGCTATTCACCTATCCAATGTTTTCTTGGCGGCAGTTTAAAATTATTTCTGATGCTCTCTTTAGGTTAAAGGGAAATTATTTTATTGGAACTAGCAAAATTACTTCTTTCACTAATTTATGCTGTTGAATTCATTCACGGCCAAGCCTGTCATCTCTGACTCTAATCTTAAAACTCTGAATTTATACTAAATTTCTGAATTGTTCCCACTTTCTGTAAACTCATTCCTGACATCTATCCCAAAGTTCCTACTACTATCTCTCTCTTGATGAAGGCTCCTTTTTTACAAGTCTTCCTTTTCAAACTACTCTTGTACCCTCACTTTGCTTTTTCTCCTAGAGCCACAGTCTTACTGTCTTACTGAAGGCTTTTCTCCTTCTTTCCCTGAGTCTGCCTTGCATCAGATTCCTTTATATTATCCTCTGAAAGTATTCTAAAGCCTCTTTTCACTTTTCTCAGCTGCTTTAACATAATCTTCTTTATCTTCCACCATATCATCTCCCCACCTCCTGTTCCATTTTAAATGATGCAAATGAAATCATTGTGCAATCATTGTACAATGAACAATGTCCCATTGTTCTTTTTCATGTCTGTCTCTAAATCCTTTGATCTTTTCTGGGAGCTTTAAGTGTATCTTATTGTCAGTGAGGCTAACCTAGTCTAGTATTTTGCTCATTTTACCTCTCTCTCATCCTTATTTCCCTTCACCCCTTCCTTTACTTGTGTTAGCATGTTGCCTAGGGCTGTGACTACTCCTGCTACTATTTTTATGCCTTTCCCCATCACACTCTCCAGGGGAGGAAGAGGGGAAAACTATCTTAGTATGTACAAAATAGATTCCTTTCCTATATTTGGATGCTTCCTTCCTTAAAATTCAAGTAGTGTGCCACATGGGACAGCAAATCCTAGCTCTCAATAATCAGAAATGTTCCAATTCAGGGGAAAATAGGAGTTGGAGATGCTGCCAACTACTTCTGGAAGAAACAATATTTTCCAGCTCTATCTACCTGTCTGAGTAATGTTGAATTTGGAAAAGTACAGTTTAGCTAGACTTGCTAGCCTGAAAAAAAAAAAAAAAAAAAGACAAATTCTGGCACTGTTTGCCTTAGACAAAATTTAAAATACAGGATATTCATGGAGGCAAGGCATTTCTTTGAATTTTGCAAATATGTGTATGTCCTTTTGTAAAAGATAAAACAGAAATAATTATCTTACTGCCAGTGTTGACAGTGCTATCAGTACATACTTTCAGGACAAGGAAGAAGAATAGGGTGATGTTTTGTGTGATTATGTGAAGACAAATACCATTTGTAAGTTACAATAATGGTAGGGCATAGATCTTGAAATTTCCACCATTACAGAAAGTTTTCTCCTTGCTACTTGGGACAGCAGATTGGTATGTGCAAGCATATGTATACAGGTTGGTAAATAAAATTTAAACTGTTTGGTGCATCATATCATTACTTCTGTTACCTGCTGCTTCCAGCAACTTCCATTTTTGAAATTGGAGTAGCATAATGCAGAAATGATTCTTTCATTGCTTAGGCTTCCAGATTCTGATCGTGCTGAATCAAGCTATTCCAATTTCTTGGGGATAATGCATAGTAATAAACTCCATGGGCTATGGGGGTCTTGCCATTGGGTATCGACCTCTAACTCAATATCACTTCTATAGGCATAAAATAGAAAAAAAATCCACATAGATACAAAAGTGGATAACTAGTGAAAGGAGAAATAGACTCCATGTGCAGACCTGAAATAAATATTTGTATAACTAGTGCTGAAATCTGAAGAAATATAATTTTAAATATGTAGATAATTACATATAAGTCAAGTGGAACTTAACCACAGATGGGGATAAATGCCTGCTCCAGCACTACTTACTGTGGCCTTTGGACTGAATACAATGGACTGATAAAATTAAGTAAAAGGTGTTGGATTTGGATGCTGAAACTGGGTACCAAAACAACGAAGTAATTGAACACGTGCTTTTGCAGTGACTGCCGGGGTGACCAATACTTCTGTCTTCAAGGTGGTTTAAACTCTGCGTAGCATGAGGGCCTCATTGGTCTTGCTTTGTGAAGAATGTATTTGCTTTGTCTAATACTCTCAGACATATTTCACGTGTGATTTGACAGACAATAAAAAGTGAATAAGCCAGACATCTGTGCCCATAGAAGAAAAAAAAAAAGAGAGATGATTATTTTTCAAAATGATTTGTGGCTAATTTCCCCAAAGGAGGGAAAAAAAAAAAAGAAGAAAAAAAAAGGAAAGAAACCCCAGAAACCCTATGAAAGCTGCCTTTGTTGTTGTTGTTTCATCTCCATTAAAATGGTTTTAAAGAACAGCTGCTATTGAGATCTCTGCACGGCAATTCCTTTAGGTTTTGATTACCCAAACACAGCAAAATAACACTGATAGATGTAGTAGCCTAAAATAAGTATTAATCCACAGGTGTAAGTGCTGTTTCAGAGACAGACTTGGAAAGTTATTTTGTATTCGTATTCATTTTGTTTCACAGGTAACAACAATATCGCTTCTTTATTTGTAGCTTTCCAATCAACATTTTCTAATTTTATTTTAGAAATCCGTTGTTAAATAAATTTATGGGCTAGCTGCAATTCTTACTGCTGTGTCTAACCACCTCCATTTTTACTGTCCTCTTATTTACTCTCACTGTTTTTCAAAGCTACATGTTTTAACTCAAATCCAACATGTTTTTGTACTTGAATTATTAATTAAATTGCTAGATAAAGTAAAATTGTCAGGAGATATTCCTCTGTAAGTATGCTTTCTTTGTGTTTTTAAATAAAAACCAGAAATTAATGCTAAATATCTTTGTCACTCAAAATGATAAACAAGCTGTAGTTGCTGTAGTTACCCCATTGTCTTAGAGCCTTACCAAAAATATAGTTATTGGTCCATATGTCAGGGGCAGATTCATGTCCAAGAGGTGAAAAAAAATTCTTTAAATGTTTTTAGTATTTCAAATATGCTAAGGTATACTAGATGAAGAGTCTAGAAAAGGTATACTAGATTAGAGTCTAGAAAAAAAAGTTACTCAAATTTCATAAATACAGAACAGATTAACAGAAAAAAATAGTTTTCATTGCAACTTGGTGTAATGAAGCTCTGGATTTTATTTTTAGTGTTTTTATTATATCAAGATAAATTTATCTTTGTATTCATAAATAGGTAGCCTTCCCATAAAATTTGCCTTAACTCCAAGGACAATTTTATAGAAAGCTGTATTTTTTCAGATGGAACACTGCTTTCCATAACAAAAATTGTGTTCAGATGTTACTTGTGACCATGCAATGGAATACAAACAGATTACATTTTATGTGAAATGTAGATATAAAAGAACGAAAACATTGATACAGGAGTGGGGAACTGATTCAGTCCTCCTTTTCACAATTGTCATACATTAGCTAACAGCCACAAAAGCAAAATATATTTCAGCTATATCTCTCTTTCTCATACCTGTTTAGGGAAATGGAGACCAAGAACAGGCAGTGTTGGACAAGCTTTAGTGGATGAGAACTCCAAAACAAAAGTGGAGCTATTTGGCATATTTTTGCAGTTATTTGTCACTTCCAAAGTAAATCAACCTAGTCTTTTTTTTTTTTTTTTTTTTTTTTTTGTAATAGAAGCAGCCCAAGTAGCAGAAATTATTGAATATTTTAACTGTTTTCAGCTCATCTGACAATCTTTTCCTCTAAAGACCTTTATTCACCTCCAGCCTCTCATGGTGCTTCTACCAGATATAGTTTGAATAGCCTCCCCTCAGCCTGGAAGGGAGCATGTCAATGTCTTTAGCCTGAGAAGAGCCACACGTTTGCACTAACAAAGTAACACTCAGAAGAGAAGATAAATACAAAAGAGAGGCTTCCCCCCCCCAGTCTCTTCTATATTGTTTCTCCACTGCACGATTAGGTTGGGAATTTATTCAGGTGTTGTTGTTAATATCTCCTATTCTGGTTTTATGGAGGAAAGGGTGAGGAGTGGAATACTCTCCTGTTATGGCATAATTAGGCTTCCGCTTTCCCTTAGTCTGCTGATTTTTCCATTTTTTTGGGTGGGATTATTGCTAAAGCTGCAGTAGTTTCATGTTAAGAAGGAATAAGAAGAGGTAGGTAACAGTCTTCTCAGTGCTGTTAGTTGCTGTGATACTTGCATAGTCTGATTGCTTTTGTTCAAGTTGCAGTCCTGGAGCTAAGTGAAAGTATTACTTCTAGCTTTTTTTCTTTTTCAAATCTTGTATTTTTAAACACTGAAAGTGTGACTAGAATCTACTGTATGGATAAAAAAATGAGTTAATTTTCCTAATTCCTCGGAATAGTTATTGAGGTCTTTGTAAAATATGTTACTAAGTTTTATTCAAATTGGACAAATTACCCTTGGAACTAGAATATGTAGGTGAGTTAAGGGCCTGAAACACAAGTTTGGAGCTTGGGTACTTCAATTTCTCCTTTCCTGCTGGGCCCTAAGAAGCTGCTGTAGCAAAAAGATCAAAACAAGCTTTATCAAAATGTATTTGTTTGTTCTTCTCGGAAGTTTTATTTGTTTACTGTCAGTGTTTTTGGACGTCTTGTCTCAATAAGTGACTCTGCAACCTCACGCCCCCAGTGGCTATACAAAATGCTACCATCTGGCTTTCATAACACTTTTATTTGTCTCATCTAATAATTCACATCTGTGAAAATATGATGATCAGCACCATGCAGAGAAGGACCTTTTTGTATCTGAAACTGTTGTTATATAAAGTGCAGTAAGATAATGTGAATTTTCAATGTGTAAGCTTTTTGCTTTAAATTATCTCTGTAGATATTCCTAGTGTGTGTATTTAAAAAGTAGATGCTTTCTGTCTGAAAATAAAGCAATTTTAGGCTCTAGGAGTAGCTTGTAACTTGCCAGTGAAGCACAGTACACAGTAGTGTAGTGTAACTTCAACATTCCCCTGCACTAGGTATCTTCTCTACGTCTGTAGCCAAATAATAACTGTGTAGTTGTTGGCCCTGTCCCTTCTAATTTGAGAAAGCAATGCTGGGAGCAATCCATTGGAGACATATCATCGATAACTGCTGAGTTACAAATCGTCTGCACTTCAGTACTGTCCAGATCAAGAATTTGGTTGTGTTTGTAATTATGCCAATTATAAACAAGCTATAAGTGTTCTTAAAAAAAAAATAAATCAGAATCTCAGATAAGAGCAAGGATAATCTTCAAATCTAGCAAAAAAAAAAAAAAAAAACAACAAAAGTGTGAAAAGCATGAGGCAAATGCTGATTGTGGCTTAGCTGGTGTAAAATCAGGCAATAGTGCTGTTCTCAGTGGTATTCTAGATATAGGATTCAACTGTTCATATGTCTAGGTGTTTTGAGTACAGTTCAGCTTAAGGGTGGGGGGCGGAGGAGGTGGGGCCAAAAACCAGAACACTAATTGTTGAACAGAACGGCCAACTGGATTTCTACAAACTGTTGAGAACATTCAAATCAAGAAAACAGTGAGTCAGTTATGAATAAACATATAGAACAGAAGGTGCTCCAATTTTTTTTTTCTTTTTTGGATAGTAATGACGAGGAAACAGCACATAAATAAGAGGTGATTGCAGAGCATTCTGTTGATGTGGTAGCAGAACTTCAGCTGGAATGGTCTCCAAATATTTTAATTTTGTTCTTATTAACAGCAGACATTTTTTACAAAGAATGAATGTTTTTGGTAATGTCAGTAACTGCCTTCAGTGCGAAATCCATGTGTACTGAACATTTTCCCATCTATTGGTCTAAAGGAGAGGATAGTATTACTATTGGTTTCTCTAGATTAAAAACACTACAGAAGATTTTTGTTGCTTTGTACCTCCTGTACCTTCTCCCTGTACCCACAACAAATAAAGTTTTATTTCTTTTAAAAGAAGAGAAAGGGGGATGGGGGGAGCAAAAGTGATTGATTCCCAAACACTCAGTGTTAAGTGTTTTACCTGTTTTTATAACAAGCTTTTCAAAATGAAACAATTGTAACTCACTACTTTGTCTTCTGATTGTTGTATTATTCTCAGGAGAAAGAGATAAGAAATCACATCTTGTCATTTTATTTGGGTGAATTTTGTTCTTGATTTTTGGCTATTGTGAGATATTTTCATTTGATGCTTCAGAGGAAAAATATAATGCAATAAATCTTGTGATTCGATGGTGCTTTCTTTGAGTCCCGTGAGACAGAAGAGAAGAGGATGAAGTGGCTTATTCCCATTTCTTTGCACGTAGGTGCAAAGCTGGCTGTTGCTTCATGCAAAGAAATATGTCCTAAAGACAGGGTTGATGCACTTTGTCCATCAGGAAACAAATTCTCTGTCCTCTCTATACGTTCTGGAGATGTTAGTTATGCACAGTGACTCTTATACCTAGGGACTATGTCTTTTTAACCATATTCAATGCCTAGTGGCTAACCCCTATCTTTTAAAAGCATTTCTTGCACGAATGAGATTGGAGAACACTGACTATATTTTTTTTTTTCCCTAGCACTGTTGTCTGATTAAAAACTGCATGCAGTTTACTAAAAAAGCTAGCAAAATGCATTGCTCCTTTAAAATGGAGGAGGTTGTACAGATAGAAAAGTGTTGTTGACTGTGCTGCTTAAATGGGGTTATCAGGTGTGCTTTTTACATCTTGGGTATTTCAATGATCACTATTCATAGAGTAATTAAACTTCTGACATTCCTACAGGTATTTATCCTGTCTTTAAAGCCTGGAATCAGAGGTACTGATTTCCTCCTAAATCTTCCTAGACCTTTCATTCCCCCAGTGACTTGTACAAGGTCACATGAAGCAGTGTGCGATAATCCAGGGAGTTCATTCTGGGATCTTCTGAAGTAGAGCTCAGAGTCCAAGTTGCTGAGCCATCCTCTTTTATTGCAAAAAGGAGAACTATTTGGATGAGTTAAGTGTTGAAACAGTCCTGAAAGTAAATGTCAGTGTTTTTACATTCATATTCAGGAATGAAAATTTGTCTAATGTTTCAAAGGTGGAAGCAGTCCTGGGGATTTTAACAGTACTATTGCAGCAGTAATTAAAATATTGCTGAAAAAATATTGAGAAACTTTTTTTCATGAAACTGTATTATGCTGCTTGTCTGAAAATGATGTAGTGAGAAGAAAACTATCAGCTTCATGAGGGGTTTTCGGAGTAATCAAATGATTGATCAACTAAACTTCAAGATACTGAAATCATCCCTCTTTTTCAATTATCTTTCTTTAGATGGAAGATTGGTGCAGTAAGAGAATGAACTGATCTGGTTCAAATGACAAATTGTTTTTGTTTTGAAGCTTTTAACAACAAAAAGAGCAACTACAATGCTATAATCTACTGCCATTATGGAAATGAGGAGAAGAAAAAAAAAATAAGCTGAGCTTGATTCCCCTGATGAGCTCAGAAATCAGTAGATTTTTACTTAGATCAACTCTTGAGCCACAAAATAATGACTATAATTGATTCACCATGGAACAGGACTTGAAGTCCAGAATATGTCAGTGAAAAACTGTTTAGATATTTGTTCTTGGGGAAAGCAGAGGAGGGAAAATAAGTAATTTGCTGCTGTATGAATGAGATAGAGAAAATACTCAGAATATTATTCAAATTACTATTTTGCCTTGGACACTTGTAATAATTTCTCAAGATAAGAATAAATACTTTCAATGATCAGTAAAAAGTTTATATGCTCCCAAATATTGTTTGTTTACATATATGTCTCACGCTCTTCAAGAGGGACAGGTAGGGTAGGTGAGGTGGTGGGGTGGCAATGTATATGAAGCATGGGCTGGACTGTGTGGAACTTCAAGTTGGCAATGGCAAAGTTGAGAGCCTCTGGGTAAGGATTAAGGGACGAACAAATAAAGGGGATGTCGTCGTGGGAGTCTATTACAGACCACCTGGCCAGGACAACAACACCGATGAATTATTCTTTGCAGAACTAAGAGATGCCTCAAGATCAACTCCCCTTGTCCTAATGGGGGATTTCAACTTGCCAGACGTCAACTGGGATCACCACACAGCTGACACGAGCACATCCAGGAGGTTCATAAAGCACCTAGATGATAACTTCTTGGTGCAGGTGCTAAGAGAGCCAACTAGGAAAGGTGCCCTCCTAGATCTGTTGCTGGAGAACAGAGAGGG